>NW_006432669.1:8581603-8633200 GCF_000325575.1 Pteropus alecto
TTCTTGATCTCTCTTTTTATGTCTTCTCTGACCCAGTTATTCTTCAGTAGCATGTTGTTTAATCTCCATGTATTTGTGTTTCTTCCTACTTTCTTTTTGCAGTTGATCTCTAGTTTCAAAGCATTGTGATGAGAGAATATGGTTGGTATGATTTCAACCCTCTTATATTTGTTGAGGCTATCTCTGTTTCCCAGCATGGGATCAATCCTTTAGAACGTTCCATGTACACTAGAGAAGAATGTATAAGCAGCTGTTTGGGAATAGAAGGCTCTGTAAATGTCAATTATGTCCAATTGGTCTAATGTGTCATTTAAGGATGTTATTTCCTTATTGATTTTCTGTTTGGATGATCTGCCCATATCCAACTGTGAAGTATTTAGGTCCCCTACCGTGATAGTGTTTTGGTCTGTTTTTCCCTTTAGCTCTGTTAGTAATTGTTTTACATATTTCAGGGCTCCCTGATTGGGAGCATAGATATTAATAAATGTTATGTGTTCTTGGTGCCTGATTCCCTTTATCATTATGAAGTGTCCCTCAGAATTTTTCTTTACCTTTTTTATTTTGAAGTCTATTTCGTCCAATATCAGTACCACTACTCTCTCTTTTGTCTGAATGCTATTTGCTTAAAATATCATTTTCCACCCTTTCATTTTGAGTCTACATTTCTCTTTGGAACTGAGATGTGTCTCCTGGAGGCAGCATTGGTTGGCTTTTGTTTTTTGATCCATTCTGCAACTCTGTGCCTTTTTATTGTGAGTTCAGCCAATTTACATTTAGGGTGATTATTGAAATATGAGGTCTTCTTATAACTATTTTATCTTTTGCTTTCTGGTAGCTCGGTGTTTCCATTGCTTCCTTGTCCTTGTGTTTCTGTTTTCTTTATTTTGGTTGGCTTTAGTGGGTTTTTCCTCTAGTCCTTCTTGTTTTATGTTCGGTTCTGAATCTTAGTGTGGGATTACCATTACGAATATGTAAAGGATAGTTATATATATACAGTCCTCCATTTTCTTCTGCGCATGCCTTATCTCCATTTCACTTTGCAAGTTTGGATCTTTGAATCCTCCCCTTTTCAATCATTATTGTCACAATTTGTCCTTATGTATGATGAATATTCATTACTATCTTGCTATAGCTAATCTCTTCTTATTGTTTAAGCTTATAATGCCCTGTTCTTCGTAAGAGTTGTACTCCTCTGTTTTCTATCTGCCTGCTAATCACCTTACTCCTAATTATGTATTATTTTTTGTCATTTTGTTTTAGGTGAGCTGACCCCTTTCAGCATTTCCTGTAATGCAGGCTTCGTAATGGAGAATTCTCTCAATTTTTACTATGTCTGGAAAGGTCTTAATTTCTCCTTCATATCTAAAGGAGAGCTTAGCTGGATACATTATTCTTCATGGTAGTTCCATTTATTTAATATTTGAATATTTGATTCCACTCCTTTCTGGCTTGTAAGATTTGTGCTGAGTAGTCCAATGATAATCTAATGGGTTTTCTTTTATAGGTTACTGTCTTCTTTTCCCTTGAGAATTCTGTCTTTGTCATTGATTTTAGATAATTTTAACATAATGTGTCTTGGTGAAGGCCTTTTTGGATTGAGATAATTGGGTGTTCTGTTATTTTTCATTCTTCAGTTTCTCTCTTCTTCTTTCTGATTTATTTCTAGATTTCTGTTTTTGATATCACTGATGCTTTCCTCCATTTGGTCAACTCTATTTCCCAGGCTTGCTATTTCATTTTTCAATTCTTGTACTGTGTACTTCATCTCCAGAATATCTATTCTGTTCTTCTTGAGGGTTTCAATCTCCTTGCTCTGCTCATCTACTTTTTTTTTTAATTCCTGAAATTGTTGACACGATTTGTTTTGGATCTCACTGAGTTTTCTCAGAAGTACCATCCTGAATTCTCTGTCATTTAAGTCGCATATTTCTATGTCTATGAGCCTATTTTCGGGAGGTTTTTCTCTTTCTTTCTGAGATGCCTTGTCACCTTGGTTGTTCATGGTGTTTAATGGACTATTTCTCTGCCTGGGCAATAATGGAAGTGTATTCTGCTGTTTTTCCAGAAAGAAGATTTATTATATAAAGGTTTCTCTTTACCCTGCTGCAAAAAAGTAGCTTTTCTTTTGGTTTCCAATAGTTGGCGTCTAAGTCTCTTGGATCCCTGCTTTATATAAAGCTTAAATAATGCCTTTTTAATTTTCTTGTAGATATTTAATCACACTCGCTACCCTCAGTTTCAGTCCCTGTCAGTGTCAGTGACAGTCTCAGCAGCGTTTGTTCAGATTCTCCTGGGGCTCCGCGTGTTTGGTCTTGGAAGGTATAGGGGGAGGGGCCCTCTGGATTAGGGGTTGAGGGCTGTGGCTCAGCCTCAGTTTTGCAACCAGGGCCAGTAAAAATCAACTGTTTTTTCTCTGCTTTCTGCCCTGCCGCCAGCCACATGGAGTTCACAGCTCTCCCAGGCAGGGCTGTTAAGGGAACTCACCATAATTTCTCCCTTTCCCCTCCTCCTACAGGGGGCTCAGGCTATGAGAGGTAGCTTCTTCATATCTCTCAGTCCACCTCTCGATACTCGGAGTTCTGACCTGTAGTAGCTCTTATGCACAGATCCCATGCTCAGACGTGCTGGTGTGCAGTTGGAATGTTTTTGTTGAGTTTTAGATGTTCAGCTTATTGTTGTTTCATGGGGAGAGATCTGCGGACATCTCTCTGCCATGTTTCTGATGTTACTCAATAAGCAGGATTAGCTGCCTCCCGTGTTCATCTGGAATATCTTCCCCTCAGAAACACAGCCCTTGAGCAATTTTTCATATGTCTGTTGGCCATCTCAATGACTTCTTTGGAGGAATGTCTCTTTAGGTCCTTTGCCCATTTTTTAACTGGATTGTTTGGGGTTTTTGGTGTTGAGTTCTATGAGTTCTTTATAAATTTTGTTTATTAACGCCTTATCAGATATATCCTTGGAAAATATCTTTTCTCATTCAGTAGATTGTCTCTTTGTTTTGTTGATAGTTTTCTATTTGCTGTGCAAAAATGTTTTTAGTTTGATGTAGTCTCATTTGTTTATTTTTTTCTTTTGTTTCCCTTGCCCAAGGAGATATATCAGAAAAAAAAATATTACTAAGAGTAATGTCAGAGAGTTTTTTTCTAGGAGTTTTATGATTTCAGATCTTACATTTAAGTCTTTAATCCATTCTGAGTTTATTCTTGAATATGATGTAAGAATGTAGAAGGATCTTTAGTTTCAAATTCACTCTTTTCTCTCTGCATGTCCACACTTGTTACATATTAGTTGAATGTATGACTTCACACTGTGATCTAATTATAAAAATCAGCTGTATAATAATAGAATCCATGCTTAATTGTGATAAATTAAATAAAAGACATAGTTCAAGCTTTTTAAATACTTTAACTCCTTTTTCCAAAAGCTTATTTCATGAGTGCTTTTTAATAGAATAGATACAGATTCCTTATCTAGTCATTTGTTTCAACTATAACCAAACATGCAATGGATCTTGTATACAACGCCTCTATTTCTATGTTTCCTTTTTGTACACATTTCTTAGAAATTTGTTTTCCTTATTTAAATCTAACATACTCTCAATAATAACTGGGAGGTTTTGGTAATGTTTTTTATATAGTTTAATTCATTCTTTAATGGCTTTAGACCAATTCTTACCTTCAGATATTTGTTCATAGAATTTTGCTTGAGAATATTATGTACTTTTCTGAAGAAACAATATACTCACTCATGAGAAAAGTAAAATGATAACATGATAAATTGAACAGAATCATTTTACACTTATTTTTATTTCATTCACATAGAGTTGGTAATCTCATTATAAGCAATAGGGAAACAAAACATCATGGAGAGGCTTGAGCAGTAAAATATAATTTGTGCATCTTTCAATTTTTCTTTCCCTTGTCCTAATCCCCCTTCCTTTAGTTACCATGGCCCCTCCTGCCCCCACAAGTATAGAGAGAAGTACCTCTGACCACATCCAGAAGAGGTTGTCAGAACACTCTCAAAACCCAGTGAAGTTAAAGCAACAAGCTGTCTCTCTGACCTGCCTCACTTTAAAGGGCCTTTGTGCATCTGCTACCTGAGGCCTATGCCTATCCATATTTTCCTCTGTACTTATCCTTAGAAAAGTCCTTTTCCTTTAAGGATAAGGAAAAGTCCTTATCCTTAGGACTTTTCTAAGGATAAGTACAGAGGAAAATATGGGGAAACAGAATGATGAAAGGAGGTCTTTGTTCTCATTGGATAGTTGATTTTCCTGAGATCCTTTCCCCTGGCTCAAGAGTAAGGCACAGCAGCCACATACATTTAACATCTCACATACATTAACTTCTTTATCTTTATAACCTGTAATCTACTTAGTACCCTATAAATGTTAGCAGTAACTTCACTTTCCAAGAGGTTGGGGAAACGGAATGATGAAAGGAGGTCTTTGTTCTCATTGGATAGTTGATTTTCCTGAGATCCTTTCCCCTGGCTCAAGAGTAAGGCACAGCAGCCACATACATTTAACATCTCACATACATTAACTTCTTTATCTTTATAACCTGTAATCTACTTAGTACCCTATAAATGTTAGCAGTAACTTCACTTTCCAAGAGATTTTAAAAGATTTAAAATCTTTTTTAAACCTTAGGTATCTTAACCCAAGCAAAGATTCTCTCGAAAATCAAAATATCATTCCTTTGTGTTAATTGGATAATAAAACACTAATTGCATTTGTTCCTCTTGTGATTCTGTATGTTTTTACAAATGAAAACAATTAAATAAATGATGACATCAAAGCTTTTACTCAGAGCAACCAGCAATCTGATGGGAAGAGTATATTTAACCCCTGGGAAAAATAAGGACAACTAACAGGAAACATCCTTTCAGCTGTACTCAGCTAAATGAGGAATATCACATCAACATGCTCCTAAGAAACATGACTTTCCAGCCTCAGTAATTTTAGAAGTAATAATTTTCCTATTATTTTCCAGGGAGAAGTGGTTGATCCCACACATATTTTAAAGTTATATTTTTAGACTTTGTGTACTACAACTAATTCAAATACATGGAGAGATGAAGAAGAAGTCTTTCCTACTATTAAATTACATTCTTCCAAAATCATTTTGACTTAACAAAGCCTCTCGATAACTTTAAAATATTGTCTTCGATCAATGGTTCTCCAACTTTAGAGTGTGTTAGAATCTTCTGGAGGGCTTGTTAAAACACAGTACTGGGCTCTAATTCCAGAATTTCTCATTCAGTCAGAGAGCGATAGGGCCTGAGAATTTACATTCTTAACAAGTGCCCAAGTGACACAGGGATCACATTTTGAGAATTATAGGAGGCTTAAATAAGTCTACTATAGGACATCCTCTCTAAAATTGACAATTCTCTGTGATAAGAAGTTAACAGTTAAATGGAGAAGAGAAATAGTTCTTATTATGTCTAGATAATGTAAGAAAAAAGTATATTAGGTCATTAAAAAATTTGCTCTTTCAAAATGCAAGATGATATCAGAATTCCTATAACTGGTCAACTTATGGGACAGTGTGGTAAAATGCATGGTACCGGGCCAGCTTTCACTGTTCCTGGCCTATGACCTGAACTAGGGCATGAGCTTCACATTGGAAAGATCCTCAGAGGATAACCAGCCAAATGTCATTGGTGCCTTTTACAGAGGAAACAATATCTGAATAGGAGCAATTGGGAGTACAAATTGAAGAAAAGCAGAGGAAAAGGAAGGCCATGAGAGAATGAGGCTTTGAACAGACAAAGCAATGTCTATTGTCATAACAACTAGCCTCGTCTGCTAAAGAAAGTTTATTCCAAACTGTAAGAGTAGATCTTGACTTGATGTTAAAAATAATCTTTCCAGTCTTTGTAACCATTGTTTTTTTCCCTTCCTTTCTTTCCACTTCCTAATGGTAGAAACTTCTGGCTGGTGTTTTTAATTATACAAGACCACCATCTGGGCCATACAAAAGTGATATCTTTCATATATTTTTTTTAATCATGTTATAGCATTTCTGGAGGGTAACTTGACTATATAAATGAAAAGCTTTCTAAAAAGTATATTCTTTTTGGTCCTGCAAATCCATTTCTTGGAATTTATCCTGGGGAAAAATCAATGTGGATGTCTCTTCAAACATTTAACAACATGACAACATGGATATATATCAGAGCAGTGTTTATTTTTAAAACATTGGAAAAACCTGTATGTCTAGAGTAATCTTTTTAAATCTGTGATACATTAATATAAGCCATTTAAACACTATAAAAAATTTTTAATTGGCATAGAAAGATATTCAAGACATAGTATTACATTTAGAAAAATAAGTCCAAACAGAATGTTCTAAATTATTATTTTGGAAAAATGGGTAGAAGAACATGTGAAAGACCACAAGTAAACACCAAAATATTAAATTATAACCTCACTCTCTAGGAACTAATAATTACTTAATGTCTTTTTTTACTTGTCCAGATTTTTTTAAAATAATTTGCATAAGTTTTATAATAAGAAAAACAAAATTTAAGTAATTTCCATATTTTTAAATAGTTACGAAGATAATTTTTTATTACATAAAAGATAACAAAGACATTTGAGAACTTAATAAAAGTTAATTTTATTTTCCCATATAAGTAAATTGTTCAGTCCAAGTAATCTCAGGATGGTAAGAGTTCGGTCTACAAACATTAAAAAAAAATTATCTGAGTTGATTAGTGGAAATATTCAACAAAATAATTTAGCTCCATTTTATAAAAAAAATTATTTTCCATGAAAATAACCTATGGTGAATAGAAATTGACCAATCTTTATAGAGAGTCACATTATTTTATTAAAAAAAAAACTTTTGGATATTAGGATGTTACTAGATACGATATTTCTTTCTAAAAATAAATAAACAAAATATGTGTGGGATTTTGTTTGCTCTTATTTGGTGTCTAGTAGAAAATGCTTTTGTTCATGAAAAGGCAAAAATTCCAGTACCCATTCATTAAAGAATATAACTTTAATTTCTTTTAGTTACTGTATCCTAAAATGTTCTGCTTCAAAGTATGACTAGTTTAGTCGTTCATAATGTGGAAACTACAATCTGCTCAGGAAGATAAATGGTGGCTTTTTTTCCCTTCCTGCTAAAATATCAGTAGTTAGCCTGCTAACCAAGACAGTATACATGCCAACTTCTGTCAGTGCTCAAAAAACTAATGGTAAATTCTTCGTGATTTAAACACCACCTCAGAACAGTATCCTGCTATCTGAGTTCTAGTTCCAAATTTTTCACTAACTGTGGTTATGTGGTTGTGGTTTAAGTACTCAGACAATCTTAGATTCTCAAATACCTCAGCTATTCCTTGAAAAAAATAATTCAGTAAGAAATCCTATCATTTGCAATGACATGATTGGACCTAGAGGTTATTATGCTCAGTGAAATAAGTCAGACAGAGAAAGATAAATACCATATGATTTCACTTATATGCAGTATCTAAGGAACAAAAAGAACAAACTAATCAAAAACAGACTAAAAAATATAGTGGACAATTTGGTGATGGATGGGGGGGCGTTTGGGGGGCTGGGACAATGGGGCGAAGGGTTAAAGAAGTACGAATTAGTAGTTAATAGATGGTCACAGGGATAGGGAGCATGGCATAAGGAATGCAGTTAGCATTAATATATTGGTTAGGTGGAAATCCAGAGGTGAGAAGGAGCAATTAGGGGAACTGTTTTATAAACTATATAAATGTCTAATCAATGTACTGTATACTTGAAACTAATTAAAATTAATTAATTAATTTTTTTTAAATGTTCAAAAAAGATCTCTAAAGCATAAGGTTATTTCTGGCTCTACTATTTTTACTCTAGGCACTCCTTCTTGCTCATTAAATATTCTTCACTTTGCACAAACTCCAAAGACATGAAACAATTATACAATTAATTCATATTATTCTAGTGGATCCTTTTAAAAAATATAAACTGGAAACAATTAAAAAGCTACTTATAAGTACGCACTATTAGAAACAAAATTTTCTGTTTGCTCTGAAGTAAGCAATAAAAGACAACTTCCTATTAAGAAATTGAAAATTAAGTGAACTGTTACCTAAATGCCCACAAACATAAATGACAATTTTTCATCTATTTTTAAATTAAAGTTTATGAATGACTTTTTTAAATGTTTGATTATAGATAGTATTTAAATTTTATGTTTGTATGTAATTGAATTTAATCCTTACTTTTGAGCACTCAAATTAATTTATATCCTTGATTTGATTTTTTTTAAAAAGCACACTACTTGTGAAAGTTTCTAGATTCTACATTTTGCTATTACCTTGAGTAGTTGTTATCAGTACCAAGCACATATTTGTAAAGCTCTTTTAAGTTTCACAATCCATTCACATAATTTATTATATTAAGCAAAAAAAAAAGATAATGTTGCACAGACAAATCATAATTATTCTCACTTTCAAGTAGAGAAATGGAGAAATTTATATTATAATTTAGTACCTATAATAGCCAGTCGCTCAGCTTTTTTAAAAAATAAAAGTTAGTTAAACCTCACAATGAATGGAATATATAAATATTCTCTAGATGAGGAAACAGAAGCTCAAGGATTTTTAAAAGCTATTCAAGACTGAATAATAAATAATAGTGGGTTTGGGGTAATAATTGGATAAATATATAAAAATATCTATAGTTTATGACTCCATTTATTTGGATGTTTCCAATTTTTAAGGTAAAAGGTATCATAACTTATTTTAGATATATGGAATTTTTCCACTTAATATTCAAAAAATAAACATTCTTATCCTCGAGGTAACTCAAGTTTATATTTGTACTTTACAAACAAATAAATTATTATAATACTCATTTAGTCAACATGAAAAACTGCAATATGCACACATCACATATTTGCATATATACTAATAAAATAATGTTCTCCTAAAGTTAATTTTGCTAAGCAAACTAATTTTTCCCTCTCACCCTTTATACTCTTTACTTACTTTTTCATCCTTCTCCCCCTCCCTCACTGCTACATGACCAAGGCAAGGGCTGAAGTACCTCCCGGGCCCCTAGGGGCTCACATACCAATAAAGGAGACTTAGAGAAAAGTAATACCATTTGAAAAAAAGTATTATAGAATGTGAACAGAGAGCTTAGGCCCTACAGAAAAAAAAAAAAAGAGAGCGAGAGAGCGAGAGAGAGAGACTATAAATATTTATTTGTATTTTTAATGTACTTTACCAGTCCTTTGTCATTTTTAAATTTGACATTTGAAATAATGTTGTTTAAAATTCTGGACAAAGCACCAACATTCTCATTGTGTATTTCAGTTATATAAAGCAGTGGTTTTTAGTATTTACCATAAGTAGTCTTCACATAATGTTGTAAAAATGTTCAGTATGGATCCATAAAAGGAAATAGAATTGATATTTTAAAAAAAAAAAAAAACAGCATAGTACACAAAATTTACCCAAATTGGAAATTATAGTGATGCAATTTTTCACAACCAATGATAGGAGCAAAATGCAAGAATATAATGCTTGTCACAAAAAGTCAAAAATTGCACTATCTTAATTTTTTTTGTGGCTTGGATAAGGAGCACCATGAAAAAAGAGAGACATGTGGTTGTCATTGCTACTTCCAACTTTACATTCTTGCAGACTTTTAAAGTTGGAAGGAGACTTAATGATACTATCCTCCTCCACTAATTCTCCAGAGAATTTGGAGACATAGCGGGAGCCGAAAGGGCATAGGCTTCTGTTTGACACTCAAGTTGGCAGCTGCAATGCTAGAAGAAGAATGGAGGAGGTATCAGCATATGTTAGAGAGAACTCAGATCCAGACAATGTTTGATGGCTAGAATTACTGTAACTCCTCTGAGAGAAAACTAAACGCTGGGAAGGAGACTCTAAGCATCCATTGTTATATTGCCTACATTAATGTAAGCAGTGTAAGTTCCTTGTGAAATTTGCCCATGCTCTTGAGTCACCTGAAAAGTCCACTTTCCCCCCACTACATCTTCCTCTGTAAGGGGAAACTGAAGTGTCAGCACCAACTAAGAGCTTCCCCAGCCACCTCTGCTCACACTGATCTTGTCTTTAAGAGTCAAAGGTGTATTATGGTGAACAGCACAGACTGAAGCCCAGCTATCTGAATTCACATCCAGTTATATCACCTATGAGTTGCGTGAGTTTAGAAAAGACTCAATCGATACTTTTCACATTGCTTCATGTGTTAGTTCTGTACCCTTAGCTAAATGATAGATTTTGCAACTGACAAAATTCTGGAGTATATGATGAATGTTGTTAGATGCTATTGAAAAAATCCATATGTAAATTAAGACTTGAGGTTTAGAAGTGTTCCTATATAATAACATGAAGCTTCCAGTTCTGAGCACTTGAACTTGAATTTGATTTCCAAGATGTCTTCTAGCTCTACAAATCTTTCAGTTTACTGATGAGAAACCAAGGTTGAGAAGTGTTAAGAGATAAGATAAAAAATAATTAGTTATTTGCAGGATCAATTGATTCTGACTTTTATTCTTGTATTCTTTCTTTTATGCCATATTATTAAAGAAGGCTAAAAGTTATCTGAATGGTTTAAGGACAGGCCTACATGTATATGAATGAATTGCTTCTTAAAAGCCCTTCGAGTACGATTTTCCAAAATCAAAAATGTATCAGATAGTCTTAGAAGCCAAAAACCTATGAATAAAGTTCAGCTCTGTAAGGTGGCTAAAATAAATAAAGATACACACACACACACACACACACACACACACACACACACACACACACACAGAGTAAAATGTGAACATATGCATATCTTCTGGAGTAAAGAGTTCAAAATTTTAAGATACACACAGTAACACATAATACTTAAAAGGGTAAGAACTACTGATATAAATGATCTGTTGAGCCACTTCCATTCTAAAATTCAGGAATTCTATCATTAAATCTGCACCTTATAAATAGCTAGATTTTTGTGGTCAAATATTTCATAATTAGCACATATTGGAATGTAATACATACTATTTTAAACTTCAAAAAAAGAATGAGATTCACTTCTATTTTTAAGACAATGCTAAAATATTTTCATTCTTTCTGGCTTTGGGTCACTGCATTTTGGAACTCAGAGAATGAATGAACTTTATATTACAACAAAGGGTAATGCAGCAATTCCACTTCTGGGTATTTATCAAAAACACTAACTCGAAAAGATACATGCACCCCTATGTTCATGTAGCGGTATTTATAACAGTCAAGACATAGAAACAAATTTGAACTTCTGAAGATGATAACTCTAATGTTTGTGAGGGAAAATATACTAGATGGGATTAATACTAGATTAGACTTTGAAGAAGAAAAAATTAAGGAATTTGGAGACACAGCCGTAGATTGCTAACCAACATGAAACACAGAAGAAAAGACTGAAAAAACTGAACAGAGCACCACAGAGTTCTGGACAACTTTAAGGAGACTTATATATATTCATGTAATTGGAGTTTCCAAGGTGGGGATGGGTAAAAAAGTAGAAGAAATATGGCCAAAGTTTCCAAATTTGATGAAAACTATAAACCCACAAATCTAAAAAGTTTAACAAATCTCAAGAAAAGAAACATGAAGAAAATTAAATCAAGTTATATCATAATCTCAAGAGGGAAATTTATGATTTTAAATGTTTATGTTATAGAGAAGAAAGTTTAATATCAATGACCTAAGCTTCTACCCTAAGAAGTTAAAACAATCTTACCCAAAACAAGTAGGAGCAAAGGAATAAAAAAGAGTAAAAGTAAATAAAATAGAAAACAGAGCAGTAACAGAGAAAATTAATAAAGACAAAGGAAAAGGTGAGCAAAATTGATATACTTATTGTAAAACTGATAAAGAGAAAAGAAAGAGAGAAAACACAAATTTCCAATATTAAGAATAAAAAACAGATAAAACTATACATCCTACAGATATTAAAAGGAAAGTAATAAATAGCTTTATGCCAATAATTTAACAACTTTAGAGGAAAAGGGCAAATTTATGAAAAACGAATACTTACAGAAGCTATCTGAACATTCTACCAATAAAAAATGAATTTGTAAATAAAATTTTATCACAAAGAAAACACCAGCCATGAATGACTTCACTGATAAAATCTATTTAATATTTAGAGAATAAATATATTAATCTTATATAAACTTTTCATAAAAATTGAAGAAGAGGGAACACTTTCCAACTCATTTTTTGAGATCAGCAGACTTCCAATACAAAAACCTAAAAAGGACATTACCAGGTAGAATATTACAGAACAATATTCCTCATTAAGATATAAGCAAATATCTTTAATAAAACATTACCAATCAAATCTAGCAATACATATAAAGAATTATATATCAAAATAAATAAGATGATGAGCATCTAAATCAGTAGAATAGGGTAGAGAGTTTAGAAATAGAATTATCCAAACAATTTCTAAATCTAATTCTACATTAGTTGTCTTTTTAACAAATAGTGTTAAAACAACTTATTATTCACACCTTTGCTGAACTGCGATACAGGCTTTATTTCTCCCTCTACCCAATTCTGCTTCCTCTTCCTTCCTTCTATAGGTATTGACCCCTAATACATATCTCACACCCTAAACTCCATATCTATTTCCAGAAAACCTAACATGTGACACCATGGCATTGCAGAATTACGGAATTCCTCCAGGTACTTTCTTTGCCGCGTGCCTCAAAATTTTTACTTGGGTACAGTCCACCTACCTTACCTTGGCAGCATGTGAACAGTCCTTCCAGCTGGGCTTCCTGAAAACCAATGCACACCTCTTTATCTTTTCTGACAGCACACTGGAATCTTTTCTGGTTCCTCTGCTTTCATTCAACAGTAAATCAAATCAAAAAAGCAGGAAATAGATGGCACACTCAAACTGAGAAAAAGAAAAAATAAAGGCTATTTATAAAAGTTGGGCTGGCTATAGAGAAATCAATGAAAGATAATTCAGTATCTTGAATCTGAAATCAATAAAAAGTCATAAGAAAACCACACTGAGCCTGAAAGTGTGGAAAAGAGGTAATTGGAACCAGAGACAAATAGCTTTGTGTGAAAAGGGCTGCTGAGAGAATATTGCTGAGAATTACTGTGTTTTTATAATAATTCATAATTATTACATAATTTCAGTGAAACAATTTCTAAATCTAATTCTACATTAACACTTGTAAATAATTATTTGGCCAATAGTTGTATGCCAATTATTTTATTCACTCATTCATTCAACAAATATTTATTAAAAACCTACTATGCTAGGCATACATGTTAGCCAAAGATTTTTAAATATATTCAAACTAAATTGAGGCTGCATTTAAAGTTTCTACAATGTACTCTGCAATTACTGGATATTTTTACCACTTGGCACATCTGTCTGTACTACCTATATACATCATAGAATGGAGGCACATTTTATAACATAGTTAACTCCTTTGTGAAATTGTTGTAAGATCTTTATTGTTGACACACTTAAATATATTTTTGTGAATGATTCGAGTGAGTACTCAAGTACATTTCAGATTAAGGCTGAAAAAAGTATTATATAATAAAAAACAACGCAAAGAGGCAAACAACAGGAAACAGGAAACACTTTGAAAGTACAAGTTCTGTCTATTATTACAATAATGAAAAACTGGAAAGCCCCTGCAGTAAAACGAAGTATGCTTCTATTTATTTTCACTGTCTCTTCCATAGCGGGTACTTGCTTTCTGGTGGGCATCATATGTAATATAAAAATCTTCACACTGCATACCCAATCCCATATGTTTATTCACAAGTCTCTCACAAACTTCCCTTATATAATCTTTTAGTTCTTTTCCTTTCAGGCTCTGACCAACCAGTCAGACCATTTATCACTGTCTAAAAATATGTATGTATGTATATAATATATATATATATGAATATACCAACACACACACACACACACACACACACACATACACACACACACACACACACACACACACATTCCTATTCTCACTTCAGGCCACTTATTCTACCCAAAGATAATAACCAGGTTCAATACTTAAAACTCCGCAATTAGGGAGATATTCCATGCCACCATCTTTCAGGTTTACTCTTATGTGTGGCTATAGTGTACCAGCCATTTATTAGATGGTACCAATCCAACCAATCCATAAACCAAGCTTGGGCTCTTTTAACTAGTCGTACATGATTCCCCACATGGCCATAAGTGCAAGCTGAAAAATGATGTAACACCACACTTGAAAATGACAAGAGCTCTGAACTACTGTTTGCAAACTGCCTGCCCCCATACATGAAGAGAAAGGAGAGACCGACAAAAGAGGCAGACCACTCTGGATTGGTAGGTGGAAGTTTTACTAAGCAAGGGAACTTACATATGAAGTTTGTCTTGGGTGTAGCAAGACACAAAGCTCTTTGCATCCATCCACCAGAATCTTAAAAGTTTGTATAGAAGCCTTTGTTGGATTCAATCATATATGCAGTCCAAATGGTCTCAAGGACAACTAACTTGCTCAAGGCTACGTCCTTGAAACAGCTGCTAATGTGGGAATAGTAGACAGACGGTACAGTTGAGGACAGAGGAGGGGGATATGGAGACTCCAATTGCCCGGGTTCCAGGGGCAGAAACATTTCCTGCTCAGGCTTTACTCAAGTCTGGAAGCCATCTGGATCACCTAGTATGTGGTGTAGAATACAACCCCTAGGTTTGAAGTATTGCCCTCAAAACCCAAAGAGACCTAACAGGTCCTGTATGTATTTCTTTGTGGCAGAGGATGCAAGACATAGCAAATTATCTTTCACTTTGGAGCAGATGTTCCACCATGCCCCTGACCACTAGACCCCTAAAAGATTTCCTTCAGTGGAAAGTTACTGAATCTTTGAAAAGTTTATCTCCCATGTTCTGGAACCCAAGTTTCTTACCATGGTGTCCAGCATGCTAGCCATAGCGTGTTTATCTGACTTAATCAATATGATGTCATCAATATAATGGATCAATGTGATATTCTATGGGATGTTTAGATGGTCCAGCTTTCTTCTGACTATATTATGACAGAGAGCTCTAGGGCATACCCATTGTGTATATTTTTGCCCCTTCAACATGAATGCATATATTTTCTGATACTTTTTTCTGACTGGAATAGAAAAAAAACATTTCCTAAATAAGTATCTGCATACCATGTACCCAAGACCCTATTAACATGCTGTAACAAAGATTCCATACCCAGCACAGCGGCCACAATAGGGGCTAATAATTAGTTGAGCTTGTAGTATATATAATCTCTTTCGAGGATCCATCCAACTTCTGCAGAAGAAACACAGGTGAATTAAATAGATGATGGAGACAATCACCCCTGCATCCTCATGCTCCTTAAATATGGGAGTAATCTCTGCCATATCTCTTGAGATGTGAAATGTAATGTTTTTTATTTACTATCTTGGCAGAATGTAGAGTGGCAAGGAATGTATGCAGGTGTGGAAGCACTCATTTGGCCTTCCTCACTACAGGCCAAGGCTCAGGATGGTAGTTACTCCAACAGCTGTGCATGTCAATCATATTGATACACTCTCAAACCAAGGAAATGTTCTTCAGATTCTTCAGTTTAGGACTCAGCAGACCCACTGTAAGCTGAAACTTGGCCACTACTCTATTTATTACCCAATAGGAAGCCACATTTGATCTCCAGGAATTAATGTCACCTTAAATCCTGTGTCTAATATTCCTCAGAATGCCTAGTGCACCATCACCCAAGTAAATAGCTATAGGTTCCTCTGGGGGAAAAAAATCTGAAGAATCATCATTGTATTTATTGTGATATTGCAGGATCCTTTCTCTGGGGGTAGGATTGCCAGATTTAGAAAGCAAAACATATAGGACTCTCAGTTAAATCTGAACTTCAGGTCAACAACAAATAATTTCTCAGCATAAGTATTTTCCAAGTACTGCATGAGACATACTTACACTAAAACATTATTCATTGTTTATCTGAAATTCATATTTAACTGAGTGTCCAGTACTTTAGCTGACAACCCTACCCTGGCCACTTCAGTCAACAGGTTCTGGGTTCGAGATATGGATTAGGTGCAGGTGCTGAGCTAGATATTGTGATTGGGGGGTGGGGTGGTAGGTGACTGACCTCAGTCTCCTGCCCATGTATTCTTGCCTTTTTAGGCTTTTTCCATGTAGGATAAAACCTATTTTGCCCTTGGGGACACTATGTTCTTTAACCACAGTTCCCTCAAGATCAAACCACTTGCGTGATAATTGCCTTTCCAACCTATCTGACTCTCACAATAATTGTGGCCATCCGGCTTCTGGAAGTTAAGCACCACCAACCTCTATGGATTCTTAGCCCCATTATCCCTATTGCAATTAACAAGCCCTGCTCTATGACAACTATTCCTATCATCAACCCTGGCCTGCAGAGAAGAGTCATTTGTAAGGGATGCTGGTTTCCCTTTCACTGGTGCATTCCTCGTGGTGAACACATCACTTTGGCCCTCCAGTGAAATAACATAATCACCTGTTGGGTCCTCTGGCCTCACATAACATATCCATTTCAGTATGCCTCCATTCCTGCATCTTTTAATACTTTCCTATAGATTGTCAATTATAAAATTTGGTATTATGTATTCTATTACAAAATTGAGTGAGCAAATGCACATATTTGCACTCCAAAGCTACTTAGAGTATGTTACCAGTGGTTGGCACTGAGTGATGAGATTATAGGAGATGTTTTTTCTTTATCCTTTTACATACTTTCTAAGTTCTTTATTCAGAATAAGTAAAATAATTTTTAAAAATAAAAGTATTGACCAATTGGAAAAGATACACAGACCCTTGAGCAGCATGAAGCATTTCTTCTTGTTAGTTTCTATGACTATATAGAGCTTCAGGGATTATACACAAGGAAGCATTTGGATGGGCGTAAGTATAATAGATGTCAAAAAAAAAAAACAAAAAACTAGGAAACTGTTTGTGGCCTTGTACAGAAGCTAAAATAAAATAGGTCACAAAACAAAAATAGTATTTCTTAAATTAGAACCAGACTATAATTCTCAGAAAATTCAATTTGTTTTCATTTTTATCTGGAATTATATCATGCCTCTTCCCACTTTAACAGGACTAAATTGATTTGGACTGTGCAAGTAGAAGGTAGGTAGAGCTTTTTCAGTTTTATGCAATATAAACAAATTCCCTATTGATTGATCTTTCCAATTGCAGCTCTAATTTCATGATTTGAAAATGTACTAGTAGGCACAAGTATTGACTAAATTTTTCTTAAAACACTGCCTTCAATCAGTTTAGAAAAATGAAGGAGTCATGAGAGATGACCTCTGCACTCATCTCCCACCAAAAATAGCAGAAGAAGCTCTCTTTTCTACCCTTTCTACCTTTATTTTATAATGTATCCAAACTACCAGAAAATTGCACTAAAAGAACCACAAAAAGCATGAGAAGACCTGGGCTAGAATCATATGTAAGCACGAAATTCTTTGTGTTCCCTGGGTCATTCTTACTAGCAGTTTATAACCAAGATCTCAAGCACCCAAGCCATATAACATCAGCTTTAGCCACATAATGACATTTGTTATCACAGCTGACACCAAAATGCAAATAAGCATGGTGATGCTATACAATATTTTTTCATCCTGCCTCATCCTGGTTTTTAGAATCCTGAATCAGTTATCCCAGTGAGTCAGTTCTCCACAAAATAAATGTCTCCAGAACCTGCTTTCTTTGTTCCATAACTATTATTACTATCACTGCAGTGTAAGATTTTGGAGTTAAGTAGTCCTGAGTTTAAGTTCTAGTTCTCATGTGTGACTTTGACAAGTTACTTAACCTCTTTGAGCCTAGATTACATCATCTACAAAATGAAAATATCTACTATATGGCATATTTATAAAGGTGAAAGATAATATATAATAAATACTTCATATTATGACTAGTACAAAGTAGCTGCTCAATAAAATGGTGGTTAACTTGTGTTTCATACCTTAAATCTAACCTTGATTACATAACATCTTCCAAATAGGACTCTCCGCCCTCTGTCACTTTCCTCTTCAGTCCATCTTCCCTGTTTTTGCCAAGTTCTCAAATTAAAAAAAAAAACAAAACATCATCACATAATTTCCCTATCAAAAAATTATATCACAATGTTTACAAGATCAACTCTTAAATCCTTATCTCACCATAAAATGCCTATATGGATTGCCTCTCATTTCTTTCCACTTCTCTCATTCATTGAGCCAAAGGCAAAACTGAGTATCCACTATATGAATGCAATAGTAAGCAAGACTCACACCACTCATACTCATGGAGCATATATGACAAACTGCAGTCACTATAAGTATTAATTCTTTCTTGAACTGAATGTTTATTTCATTTCTTTACCCCATTTATGGAGGCACAAATATTCGTGCCTTCAAGTATCAAGTAGGGACAAAAATGAAGACAGTGATTGAATCTTATTGAGAGAGCTTTCAGAGAAAAGGAAGACAATGTTAAAAGAGTAAATTTAGCCTCTAATTTTAGTTTTAACTCTAGTAGAGAGAAAAGATACTATAGGAGCCAATAGAGGTACATACAGCTGGAAGAGAGTTTAAATCCTGCGGAGGTGATCATCAGAGAGACTTCTAAGACAAATTGTCATTAGTACAGGGCTTTAAAGGTGGATAAACTTCCTACAACTAGAGGAGTAAAAGGACATTCCAACCAGTGGGAAGACTATCAGACCAGGCCAGTCACCTTGCCAGCCAAGGTTAAAGTTACTATTGGAGAAACAAATTACTCAAATAGCAATATTTAGGATTACTCAGCTACAGGAATTCTAGTTGTCTTAAAATAACCATTCTCAAATTTTAGTGTGAGTTAACATTACCTGGAGCACTAATAATGTATATTATTTCCTGGGTACATTGAAGTATAATAAAGTCTGAGCCTGTTTTTATCATTTTCCCAGGTAATTCTGATACACACAAAATACTGAGAACTGTTACCTTTAAAAGAACAAAGCATCTCAGCCAATTGATTTCAAAGTGCGATCCATGACCAACAGTATCATCACCTAGAAGCTGGCTATAATGCAAGAAATCAGAACCCACTCCAGATCTACTGAAACAAAATCTGTGTGTATTAATAAGACCCCCATGCAATTTATATAGACATTTAACCTTAAGAAAATCTGATCTAATTTAGTGACTCTAAACCCTAGCTTCACATTGGAATCACATTAGGAACTTTAGGTATTATTGACACCCGATCTCAAATTCAGATTCTTATTTAATTTGTATCAGTGTGGTCTGGACATGGGAGTTTTAAAAGCTCCTAGGTGATTCTAATAGGCAGTGAAGTTTGTGAATCATTGCTACATGCAATTTTCGGGTGCTTCTGATTCTTTGTAAGTACATCAAAGTAATATGGACTCCTTGATAATTTTTAATTAGACCCAATTTTTTAAAAATCTAAATAGATAAATTTCAGTTAAATTATAGAACATTAGAATAAAGTAATCTCATTAATTTTCTTCATTCTATATACATGTGCACATGCTTAGTTTATAATATTTATTTTGAAGGAAGCAATAGAATTTAACAATTTATCACATATGCAAGTTCTTCAAGTTATAGAAGTATTTGAACCAAAATTTAGCAGCTGCTTGCCAAAGTTTCTGTTCTTAAATGGGTTGGAGAAAACATCTGATTTTAGAAGGATTTCCCTAACAAATAAGGTCCTGACATTTAAAAGAGGGTATTGAACCTTAGAAATCAATACTTCTATATTGACTACATCTGAATTATCATAAATTCAGAACTAGCATATATAATTTAGTTTGATTTTGTATTCTAATGACACTATGTATTTTTCAAGTCTTAAAATTGATGACTTTTATAGCTTTTAAGTAGGCATAAAAGAAAAGATATTAAAAAGTCTTGACACAGGAAAATCATATGGGTGAAATTGAGTTGAATCTATGGGTTTAATAAACTATTTCCCATCTTCTGTACATCATTTAATCGCCCGTTACAAGTAATATTTAAGATTATATTGCCATCTGCTGGTGGGCATTTTAATATTACCACATAATAATATGATGCTTATTTTGTCTTAAACCTAACTTTGTTACTGTTTTTAATGAATTATGTTTCACAGTAAAATTTAAAAACTGAAAAAAACATTGAACCATCATATAAATCTGGAACTTAAGGCATTTTACAAAATATGCTTTGGAAAAATACACAAACCGAAGATTCGTGAGTATTAATTTACATGCAGCATTTGGCCCCTTGTCATCTTCAGTTCTAAGACTAGAAAATACTTAGCCATTTCACTGAAGCTAAGGTTGTCAGTAATCAGGGATAGAGAAATATTCTTTGGCAAAGATATTAAAGGAGAGAAAGCAGACAAGTCCAAGATTCTTGGGAATTGTGAAAGTGCAATGCTCACATAAAAACAACTAGTGGGAGAATGGAAAGGCAGAGAAAAACAGAAAATCACACACACACACACACACACACACACACACACACAAAGGTAAGGACTTGCATAGAAAAATGTAGGAGATTATTATACCCCTCAGGATGTAGATGGACTCCTGTTCCTAAGGAAATAATTATATGGAACCCATAGAAGGGGCTAACATGTGTCCCAGCTTTCAAAAAGTGGGACCACTCTCTTAGACCTCTGACAAGTCAGTTACAGTATTGCTACTGATACAGAGACACTTACACAGACTATATCACATATTGAATGTCACCGGTATAAGCTTATAGATAATTTATTATCCTTAGAAATAAAGCATGGGCAGCTGCTTGTGTTTATTGCCAATTTTTAGGTATATGTTCAATGATGAAGTTCACAAATATTGATTGATACAAATAGAAGTAGTTAATATTCATAGGTATTCATGTAAATTAAATGAAGACAAAGCCTAAATAAACTTTGAGCTGAGAATTATTTTATTTCATAAATTATGGATTACGTTTTGTTTTTATGTTCATAGTAACCATGTGTTATCCCAGGGACGGAACATACATGTGTGATTAGGCTGCAATGGCCAAGCCTTTCTACCCTACCCTATTGAGTCACTGGGCTGTGAGTTTCTCCAAAAAGAAAGTGTTCTTGGGTGAGGAATGATGCAAGGAGTGACTTGGGTGACCATGGAGGCTGACCCTGAAGGAGTGGGCAGCTGTCTGTACACTGCACTGCACACAACGGGGCGGGTGGTGGGGGAGGCGCCGGGAAGGACGAAGAGGAGGGGAGACACATCTCTACGTCTACCACATGGTGGCAGTAGAGGAGGAAGAACTGGGCTGGAATTGTAAAAAGAAAACTTATTTGCCAAAACAATTGCAGGATATTTCTTCCTGAAGTTGCCAAAATATGAGAATCATGCATGGAATTGGATTGGAAAATGTGAAAACTGCTAGACTAAAACAAGTAAGTACTAATTTTTATCTCAGATTTTATGTAGTGATATGGATATAATTACCAGATTATGGATTCAACTATCTTAGCTGAAGCAACTAAACATTGCTTTCTTGCCTTTCATATAATTGATAGAAATTTGAACTCAAAGGAGCCCAGGCTAGGTTCTGACTCTGATATTATAAACAAGAATTTCTGTCAATTAAGGACTTCACAAGATATAAATCCTGAGTGGATTTATAACATAGGAATTAGACATTCACTACTTACCCTCAACTATATCTTATTAAAGGCTGCAGAGGCACTCTCTTCATCAAGACATAGGAGAAGAACATGCCAACATTTCTAAAGTATTAGTATAATGATTCTCTGTAGATTCAATATACTGGTGGAAGATACTGAAAATTAAATGGCATCCCAATCCCATGTTAGAGTTTCCTACACAGGCCTCTGTTCCTATCCACAGCTTGAGAAACTACCTCTCTGTAGAGCTTCAGGCCTGGAAAGAATCAGAACAGCAGTACATCTAGCAGCTCAAGAAAGCCATAATTGAGTGCTGAGCCATCCACCCAAGATAAGTCACTTCTTTAGAATAAGAGGCACATATGACACAGGGTCATAAAGGAATTCCCCTTCCAGTTTGAAGGCAGCTAAGGCCAAGATATCTTGAACATCCAGTAAAAAAGTACTTATATAGAACTACTGTAATGGAAACCAAAGAATAATAATAAAGAAGGACAGAAAGGAAGAGGAACCTAAGGAGGCCTAGGAATAACTGAGGAACAGAACTCTATTCTTCACCCTAGTCCTACTATAGCAGTGGAATATTACCTCAATACAGTGAGGTACAGACTCCAGAGCTTGCAAATGTTTAGAGCCTCAGTCTTTAAAAAGATTGGATTGAAGAAATGAGATATATGCCATCTATTAGAAGAAACAGGGGTTCTGACCTCAATTAAACAAAACTTAGATGTTCCAAGAAAGGTTTTGAAATCAAGAATCAATGACTAAGAATAGCTGTTATCAAAAAGACAAAAGATAAATTCTGGAAAGGATGTGAAGAAGGGGAATTCTTTTGTTGGCGATAATGTAAATTAGTGCAGCCACTATGAAAAACAGATGGAGTTTTCTCAAAAACTTAAAAATAGAACTACCATAGGATTCAGTAATCCCACTTCTAGGTACAAATCTAAAGAAAATGAAATCACTATCTCAAAGAGATTTCTGTACTCATATGTTCATTGCAGCAACTAAGTGTTCATTAGTGGATGAGCAGATAAACAAAATATGGTATATGTATACAAAGGAATATTATTCAGCCATAAAAAAATAGAAAATCTTGCCAACATGGATGAATTCCAAGGGCATTATGCTGAGTGAAATCAAATCTAGTCAAAGAAAGACAAATACTGTATGATCTCACTTATACATGAAATCTAATAAAAGCCAAATTCATAGAATAGATTATACATTGGTGGTTGCCAGGGCCTGGGGAGGCAGGGGAAATGATAAGATATTGGTCAAAGGGTTGAAACTTCTAATTGTTAAGAGGAATAAGTTCTGGGGATCTAGTATACAGCACAGTGACTACAATTAACAATACTGTATTATATGCTTGAAAGTTGCTAAGAGACTAGATGTTAAATGTTCTCACCACAACAACAAAATAAAAAGGTAATTTTGTGAGGTGAAAGAGGTGTTAACTAAACGTATGTTGGTAATCAATATATACATGTATCAAAATATCACATTGTACACTTTTAATTTACACGATGTTATATGTTAATTTTTTCTTCATAGAACTAGGGGAAAAATTAATTGCTAGAGTGATATCAGCAAAATGATGAAGTAATAAGCTAAAAAATTAGATAAAATTTAATTATAAAAATGGTTCAATCCAAAAAGAGGGATGTAGAAAGAATAAAAAACATACGAGACAAATAAAGAGAAAAGTACTTGACTTTAACCAAATTATATCAATAATTACATTAAATATAAATGGTTAAAAATCCCAAATTTAGAAGCAGAAATTTTAGGATTAGATTAAAAAAACAAAACTGAACTTTATGCTGCCTACAATAAACACACTTTAAATATAAAGGCACAAATATATATTTTTTTAAGTATGGCTTATTTTTTTCCATTCCAACATTAGTCAAGCAAAAGCTAGAGTGGCTACCACAATATCTGACAAAGTACTCTTCAGAGAAAAGACTATTTTCAAAATAAAAAAGGTAATTTCCTTATATTAAAGCAGTTAATTTATCAAAAGGACATAAACCTAAACTTTGTGCACTTAATAATCTAATTCATAAACTATCTCAGAAAAATAGGAATAGACTGAATCTTTTTCAACTTTGTAACGGGTATCCACAAAAACCTGCAGCAGACATCATACTTAATGGTTAAAAATTGAATGCTTCCCCTAAGACTGAAAATTCCTATGATACCATGGTATCTGTCCTCCCCCACTTGTATTCAATGTCATAGTAGAGGTTTTTGCCAAGTACCATAAGGCAAAAAGAAGAAATAAAAGACTCCAAATAGGAAAGGAATAAAATTGTCTTTTTTCATAGACAATGAGATCATGTATGTAGGAAATCTAGTCAAATCTGTTTTAAAAACTACTAGAATTAACAAATGAGTTTATCACACTTACAGGATATAAAATTAACATACAAAAATCAATTTTAGAATGGTAAAAGAAATGGTGGTAGATTCAGCTATAAAATACTACTCAGCAAGAAAGAGTAAAAAACTGATACACACAATTTGAAGAAAACTCGAGAAAATTACGCTGAGTAAAAAAAAAAAAGCCAACCTCAAGAGAATACACTATACGGTTTAATCTATATAATATTTATTAAATAACATAATTATAGATATGGAGAATAGACCAGTGGGTGAGAGAAAAGACAGAAAGAAGGAGAGGGAGAGAGGGAGGGGAATGCTGCTGCAAAGAATAGAGTCAGTAAACCAACAACATCCACTGCCCATGGACCCCTCAGTGTTTTATTTAAGGCCAGGCTCTTTCTGGGCAGCTCCAGCCAGCGACTAATCATGGGGGAAATAATAAAACCTGGACATTTCTGCCCAACATCAGGATTCTCTAATGAAGAATCTTTGCTCTAGAGTTCCCTGGTGGGATGGCTAAGTTTTACTCAAACCTGTACCACAATCTGAGGCTCTTTTTATCTAAGCTTCCTCTTTTTTCTTTCATGGGTGTTAGACCTGTATCACATTCCTGTTCCATTTCAATTACTGCTCTGCTCCCACCGTCTTTACCTTTCCCAAGTATTGCCCCAATTAATCTATTACAGAGGACCCTTTTCAGAGGTGACAAGTGAAAACTATTGCCCATAAAATGGGGAAAAGACTTTGTTCAATCACAGAGCCACAGATGTCTATATAACTATTAATTTGATGTCTTATAAAGAAAAGTGTCCAGATATAATAGATTAGCTTCATGTCCAATTTATCATTGTATCATGTGCCTTAACGCCTATAAGCCATATTTTTGTACATAGAGGATAATAAGGTAAACGATACTAAGCAAACAAATTAATGTCAGTTGAGGTGACTTGTGGGCTTAAATACCTACTACCCATAGCCCGTCTACCAAGAGCACTTAGGGAAGTTCTTGGAATACTCAAAGTATATTTTGGGTCTCTGCTACCCATGTGACCTTATTCTGTGGAACTCAACATTTTGGGTTCCAAATATATATTTAAAACTACCCAAGCAATAAGTACTCTATGGAAACAATACATTGAGTAAATAAACCAACATTGGTCAAAACAACCTATAAGAGCCCTGGGAGAAAATGGCAAAGGTCTAAGTGAGGTAGAACAAGTCAAATTTGTCTTTAAAGAAGAGAAATGTACTGAGAAAAAAAAATTCCGGGCCCATGTTGGATGCATAACAGAGGCATTATTTCAGGAGAAATGGAAAGAATAACAAGCAGGCTGGACAGGGTGTACAGCCTTGGAGAAATGAATGAAAGAAACAAGATAGCTAAATAGACTGCTAAGGATCATGCTGACCTGAGATGGACCAGTAAATGTGGTTCCTCCAGAACATATTTAAGGAAATACTTTAAGGAAAATGGCCTAGGATCTTGGCAGTGGAAGAACATGGAATGAATTTATAGATTTGTGATTCCCCTAGTCTATGGGACTTCATGAAGAATATACTTTGCATAGATCCTGTCTAACTGCCAATCGCCATGCAAAAACAAAAACTAGATATGTCCAATTTGCAGTTTATCAGAATAGGAAGCCTATTAAACTTGACTAGTATTTTAATATTTAGGAAAAGATGACCACGGCATAAAGATAAAGCCCACTGAGGTCTCATGTCAGTAAAACCATTAGTATGACGCATAGCATATGTCTATGTTTGCAAGATCTGTAATCCAGAATTAAGTAAGACTTGGCCCTTGATTTATTCTCCAATCCACAACAATATTTAGTATATGGGCAAAGGCCACTTTTAGTAAGAAAAGTCTAGTGTAATTATAATGAATTAATTTTTTAGTGATTTTATTCTAACTCATAATGTAACCACTGCTAGAAGTAATTAGAAAGATTAATTTGATTATTAACAAAACCTATGCTACTACTAATATCAACAATAAAATGTACTGAAAGATTTAATTAAAGACATCTACAAGATGTTTTTCCATTTGAACCTGATTCCTCAAATAAGGTTCCTCTCTATAATTCTCCAGAAATCTATGAAAGCAATGAGAACACTGACAAAAAGTGTCAGAATCGACAATTGCAGAACACTAGAAATTAAAAAAAGGTTTACAACAATCTGGGGATAATCCATTAAAGAAAAACTGCTGAATCCTTGTAAGAGCTTTGTGGTTTTATAATTTGATATATTCCTGCCTCTCCTCTCCAGTCATAGCTTTGAAAACCAATAACCTGCAGTCACAGTGAAAATCAGCAGCCTGGAAAGGGTAAAATGGAGTCAAAGCTCCTTCAAAGCACACTCACAGAGAATTGTCATTATTTTATCTTCCTGGTGGTTGCCTCGAAGAGCCTATTCCAAAGGCTGTCTTCACTTTACCTTACTGGGAACTCTTCTTTGTTAAGAAGCCTTTTCCCAGGGGCATTTGTTGAAAATAATTACGTTAATTATGTAACCTTGCAGCCTCCTAAAGCAATAAATAAGAACTGGGACAGACAATAGACTAACCAAAAATCTTGAAAGGAAAATTTGGCAATTAAGATGTCCATAGGAGTTTTTTAAAGCCTTTAGTATGAAGCATGAGAATATTCCTGGGATTCTTCTAGATTCTTGGGTATCTAGTAGGCCATTTGCATGTGTAGATCTGAGTGCACTCACAGGGCTGCACACATGCTCAGGAAAGACTGAAGAAGACCCTAACCTCTCACCTCTGGCTTACCTTAAGGTTCTGCACAAGGAGAAAGTGAAAGCAGAGTTGTGAATAGCCTGGATGAGTGTTAAAGGCAAGCCCCAAACACATACACTGAGCTCTTAACAGAATTTGGAAACTTTGTGATTCTAGGCATGTAAGGAAATCTCTATCCCGTCATTAATTGACCACTGAGCTAACCAATCACACATTTCAGTGGCCACACATGAAAAAGAATTAAAACTTTACAAAACTATTTCTGAAAATTCACTAAATAAATAACAACAAAAGCAGCAGAAACAACAAGCCCCGAAGAGTGGTGAAGAATCTGAAATTCCAGAGTTGCCGTATTATAGTATTTTAAATGTTCAATTTTCAACCAAAAATTATGACATGCAAAGAAACAAGAAAGTATGGCCAATACACAGGACAAAAGAAAACAAACAACAACAACAAAAAACAGTCAATAGAAACTGGCCCTAAGGAAGCCCAGATATTGGACTTAGCAGACAATGTTCAAATATATTCACTGTTTAAATATATTCAAAGACCGAAAAGACACTATATCTAAAGACTTACAGAAAAATATGAGTATAACATCTAATTAAATAGAGAATATCAATATAAAGATACAAATTATAAAAAAGAACCAAATATAAATTCTGGAGTTGAAATGTCCAAAAACTAAAGTAAAATTTTCACTTAAGGCACCCAACATCAAATTTGAACAGGCAGAAGAAGGAACAAGCAAACTTGAATTTGGTCAACTGAGATTACTCAATCTGAGAACAGAATGAAAAAGGAATAAAGAAATATGAATAGAGCCTCAGAGTCCTGTGGGACACAAGCAATGTATGCACAATGGGAGTCCAAGAAGGAGAGGAGAGAAAGAAAAGAGCATTAAAAAAATCTGAAGAAATAATGACCAAAAGCTTCCCAAATTTGATGAAAATTATTAATCTGCATATCCAAGAAGCTCAAGAAACTCCAAATAAGATATATTCTAAGATGGGATAAAAAATATTCTAAAATCAATTGAGGTGATGATTATACAACTCTGAATATACTAAATGCCACTGAGTTGTGTAGTATATGAATTATATGTCAATAAAGCTGTTTTTAAAAAAGAAGGGAACGAGGTACTGATTCATGTTGCAATATGGATGAAACTTGAAAAAATTATCCTAAGTGCAATAAGGCAGTCACAAAAAGTAACATATTATATGAATCTAGTCATATGAAATGTTCATAATAGGCAGTTCCATAGAGACAGAAAGATTTGTGGTTGCAGGGTCTGTAGGTGAATGACTGTTAATGGGTATGGGATTTCTTTGGGGGAAAATTTTCTGCAATTACAGTTATACAATCTTGTGAATATGCTAAAAATCACAGAACTGTGTACTTATAAAGGATAGCTTTTATGGTTTCTAAGTTACATCTCAATTCTTTTAAAAGAGATTCCCTCTCCCCCCAAAAAAAATTTTCAGTGGTGGAAGGAGGTAAACTTGTTAAGCTTATACATGATTAAGTGCATGCATGTGCTGGAAATTTGGTAAATCGAAATTTTTAAAACAATACCTATTTAAAACAATACTCATTGGAAGATAGTTATTACTTTGAAAAATGTTCTTTTTCTGTTCTCTAAATAGCCAAAGTGTCAGGGGAAAGAATAATATGCAGTATATAATTTAAAAGATATAACAAGTGTCAGAGAGTAGATGGCATGAGATAGTTATCTTACAGCTGGACCAGGACAACTCCGTGCTTATCTCTGAGAATACCTGGGATTCTGGCACTGACTCTTAGCCAAGATAAGGGTAGTGAGATAATGATTTATGATGTGCTGTTTAAAGTTCAAACTCTCCTGGTGTCATCTAGAACTGGTTTGTTTATTGATGGCTTATACCCAGTATAACCAGTTGGACAGCCTAGCTTTGCTACGTGACCAGAAGAGATATAAAAGACCCTGATGGAAACTTTTCAGTAACTCTCCCAAGACAAAGATCTATCACTATGCAATTCTTGGCAATTCAGTCTGGAGATAAAGTATATCCTTGTGCAAATGAGAAAGACACTGAGGAGCTACATTGGGAAGTTTCTTGGGCTCCAGAAACTGCTTGCACTCTTTTTCCAGATATGCTATGTCCTTTGCCTTTATTGATCATACTCTGTGAGGCCTCATAAGTCTTTTGATTATCCAACCTAATACACTCGTTGTACTAATAATGTATTCCATACTGCAAACCTTTTTTTATATATAAAAGGTAAAGGAGGTAAGCCTCAGAAATTTTATCCAAGTGAGGTTCTCAAGACCCTGTGAACAAGTATAAGCAGAGAGTAGTCCTATCCCTGGGGCAGTGCCAACATATTCAGCAGCTGTACGTGAAAATCGATGCCAAAGAGAACGTCATCCTTCTCAAACTTGGTAACTCAAACCTGGTTGCCCAATTCAAACCAAAACTGGCACATTCCAGAGACAAGGGTGCAGGACTTATAGCTGTGGAAAAAAGAAGCTTATGCTGCTTAAGAACTTTCTCAGTGAGTCCAGAAAGTACAGGGCAAACAACCAAGCTCTGAATGTAGGAATCTACTTTTAAGTACCAATCCACCTCACATCATCTAGCATCTAGACCATAGGTCTCAGTTAGACTTGCATAACCTTCTATGGCACTTCAGCAAATTTATCGCAATTTGTCTGGGTAGAGAAAGGTTTGGGGTTAAAATTTACCAGAACAATGCTAGAGCCTGAACATCCATTTCATAAGGACAAGATCCCCCAAAATATCCTACCTCTACAACTCACAATCAGGTCCTCTCGAGCCACTAGAGCCTATATAATCCTATCTCTCTGGCACAGGTGTTCAAATTTCTCCAAATCCCACCACTGATAAGTGTCAGGGACACATGGATCCACATCCTTTGGAGTAGGTCTTAAACACTTCTGTTTTTCCTGTGTTCGCACTATCAAGAAGGTACCCAAGGAAAGGCACAACCCCCTGAATCTAATTACCGGACCCAGCTCTTCTAGTTGCTATTTAACTACTCTCATTCATTCTCACTCATCATCATAACCACCTGTCATCCTTCCCACACAAAACATAACAAGTGGACAGCCTGGCTTACCACCACCCTAGATGATTTCAGCAATATCTTGATTCCCAGGATACTGGCTTATATTTGTCACTCACTCTCATGGCCACATCCTAGACCTCACTACCGAGAACTGTATGACTCTAAGATCCACACATTCGAATAGCATCCTGGCCCCAGCAGCAAGTTTTTCCCATTTGTTTATATGATAGAAGGGACTACCATGGCCTGCTAGAGCCCTAGTGCAAGGATTCCTTCCAGGGATACTCTGAATCAATGCAAATCCCATCTGAGCCAAGGGTTGCTTTTCCTCTTTAAAATGTCTCTGGCTATTTCTCTTTTTCTTTTCTTTCCTTTTCTTTTTTTTCTTTTTATTTTTTTTCAATTTATTATGATGACATTGGTTAATGAAATACAGTAAGTTTCAGGTGTACAATTCTATTTCTTTGATAGCTAACAGCACAAGGGAGGAAATAGATCCTCTAAATTTTTATTTTTGTTGGTTAATTTTGGGGTGGGAGGGAATTCAGTTGACTTTTCCTTCAGAACCACCTGTTTCCTAGGGAAGAGAGTGAAAGCCGAGGAACAATTCTCCAAAGACTCCTTCCCCACACCCCGCCCATGGGGAAAAGGCTCTGTTCTAGGTCTAAGTTCCCAGGAGGATGACTCAACCTACCAAGACAAATGGAAAAACAATGAAGAAGTTTAAAATATGCACATGCACGCATGCGCACGTGCACACACACACACACACACACACACAGCTGACTATTCTTCCTCACACCTTTTTTAGGGCAGACATAAATCCTTTTTCTACCTAAACTTCTTTCATTTTAAGCTCAGCGTTGGCTCTGTCAGGCCAGTGCATCTCCAGCTGAGCACCTAAAAGGAACAAAGCAGCCTAAACCATAAGGTGTCACCTGGCCACTGTTGCAGATGTCTGGCCCCAGTGCCTGAAACACTCATAAACACCCAGGGGACACAGACACCTGGAGGGGACTGACTGGATTGAGAACCTTTGACCTGAGACAAGACAATGGTTTTCATATATAACAGTTGCATTATAAAGAACTGTATTTCTGTTTATATGCACATATATTTAAAATTAAAAGTTTAATTTAAGCACTGTTGTCCAGATAGTAGAAGACTAAATAAAGAATTTAATTTTAAGATTATCAGCTGTTTTGATATTTTCAATTTATGATACTAAGTCTGTTTACTTCATATATATCTGGCAGGTTTTAGGAATCTTATTTTGAGATATTTATGGACTTTTTACCCAAAACTTTCATTCATGTGTGAAATTACATTATTGTTAAAGATGTAAATTAAATGTTTCAAAAAAATGTGTATAATTTGCAAGAAATTAGAAGTTCTCGTTATATTATTTGTTTCAGCTTCAGAAGACTAGCCTTGCTAAAATATAAAATGCTTCAGGCATTAGTGGAAAATGAAATACCTCAAGACTTATTCCCAGATGTTTAATGCATTAAGTTCTTAAATGCCACGTAGCAAATATTTGACTTCTTAAACTCCGCATTTACAGAAAACAAAAAGTATAAATATACTAAATGTGTAATCCTAAGAACCATGAAATGAAAATAGCCTTTTATACGCTTTAATATTTCAGTTTTTCTCATTTCTATTTCTCAAAGCTTTTCTAGTTATGCTTGTTTATTAGAATTGAAAGGACAAGTCCTGTGATACTCTTACATCATTCCTTGGATAGTAAGCAACCGCTATGAGCTGGTTGGCAATCTTGGTTTGGGCCAATTTCCATAGACAACAAAGTTTTGTTTTTGTTTTCTTCTATCTAACTTAGTGTTTCCTATTACATCAACATATGGCTTTCCAAACTCTTTCTTTATAACATCACTGAAAACCTATTTCAGACTAGCATAAGAATTGACCTGTCCTTACTTACAAGAATATTCATTGAAAATAGAATAGCACAATGGTAACAAGAAACAGATTGGGGGCAGGGCCAGACATACCTAAGCCTCCATATTGTACACCATTCCCAAGTGTTTCAGTATGGTGGAAAGAGTTTAGAAGATCTGTGTTCAAATTCAATTCACTTACATATGAGTGAGTATATACTGGATTCAATTGTCTTCACAGTAAAGTAAGAATAATATCTAACTCATAAGATTTTTCTAAGGACTAAATCAGATCCAGGAGTAAATACTAAATGTTAGCTATGATTCAATATTCATAATTATGTATATATGAATATATCATGTAAAATCGATATAAGCTGTTTCCTTCTGACTATTCTCCAACTCTATAGAAGTATCATCAAGTGTACCCTTTAACAAGCTTATACCAATTTACAATACAACAAAAAGTATGAATAAGCCCATTTCCCAGCTTCTGTACAAACAATGAGTAGTGTTACCTCATATAAACAGTGACTCAGTAGGTCCAATATTAGGTCTTAATTTTTATGATGATGCATGACATAATTTTACATTTATTGACCATTTATATGCTGTCCATGTCATTTGCCTATTCTATAAGGATATTCTCTTTTTATATTTTAGGATGCATTATATATAAGAAATAGAATTTGTCATTTGTTAAAATACATTTTCTAATTTTTCACTTGTCTTTAATTTTGCTTATAATGTTTCAGGTATATTGAAGCTTCAAATACTCAAGTCATCAAATAAAATCTGCCTTTGAAATAAAAGATTTACTGGTATGTTTGTCTAATATTAAATGATTTGAGGGTTTTTTTTCATGTAGTCAATCTGGAATGAATTTTTGTACCATAAGATTTTTTTTTTTTAATTTTCGAATTGTTGGCCATTTTTCCTCATTTCCTTTTATCAATCTATCTCTTCCCCCACTGATACAAAACTCAACTTTTCTCATATACTACATTATATATTTTTATCATTATAGAATCCTTATTGTACTGACCTTTCCATTTTTCTCATTTTAACTATTTTAATTTTGTCACTTTATTGTGGTAGGCAGAATTCTAAGATGGCCCCCAAGATTCCTAGCTCCTTTTATACATATACCTTCTGCCAGTTATTAAACACTAATCTATATACTGCTTTAAAAAAGTTTTTCAGGTGTAATTAAGGTCTCAAATCAGCTAATCTTAAAATAGGGAGATGATTCAGGTGAGCCTGACCCACTCACATGAGCTCTTTAAAAGCAAAGTGTTTTCTCTAACTGATCTGGCTGGCCACAGAGGAGGAAGTTAGAGAAATGTGCTTAGGTTAGCCTGAAGAAAGCAAATGTCCATCTCATAAACTGCCCACATGGCAAGGAGCAGCAGGCGACATCTAGAGTAGCTGAAAGCGGTCCCAGCTCACAGCTAGATGGACAACAGGGACCTCAATCCTACAACCACAAGGAAATGAATTCTGCTAACAATCAATGACATTGGAAGAGGTCCCTGAACCTAGATCAGAGCTCAACCTGGATGACATCTTTTTATTTTACTTGAATATGGTTGGTATACAATATTATATTAATTATATTAGTTTCAGGTGTACAATAGTGATTCAACATTTTTATGCCTTGATTTAAGTTTCATAATACCCTGAGCAGAAAACCCACCCACACCTTGCCAGCCATCTGACCTACAGAACTGTGAGCTAATAAGTGAGTGTTTTTTAAAGCCACTAAGTTTGTGGTAATTTGTGAAACAGTAATTTTAAAAACTCATATACTTATAATACACTTTCATAATCAATACATAAAAATCTTATGAATTTTTTTCAAACACATTACCTGATCTCATTCATTACACTTCTAGGAGCACTTCAAATTTTTTCAAAATTCAGAAAGAGAAAATGTTATTGACTTTTCATGGTGTTCTCATTTTAAATTTATGGAGTGCTTTGGAGACAGATCTGAATAGCCTAGAGGTTCACTGTTTCCATCCTTTTGGTAGCTTATCAAAGAGTAGGCCGAGTGGATCTGCAGTGGCTCAATGGAAAGAGTAGGCTGGTGATACTAGCTTCAGTGGGCTCCCCTTTCAAACAAGGCCACTTTCTCAACCCTGAAGCTTATACTGTTATGAAATTGCCCTCCCAGAGCACACTCTTTATTAAGATAAGTAGGCTCTCCTATCTATCAGCCTGTACATTTTTTTATCAATAAAACCTACGTCATTTGTGCCATTGAGGCACAGTGTCAGCGGCCCCTATGACACAACCTAAGTCTTCCTCACACATTGTTTCTGTAACTCCTAACTTTTCCTGGTTCTCACAAGTCTTCTAATCATAGACCATGAATATATTGCTATTTAGAGTCGTTTATGTTTCTTAGTTATGTTTTATAATTATTTTTAAATAGATTATTGCTTGCTTTTAGACTACTAAGAACTACAGCTCTCAAAGCTATTATGTTAACTTTTCTAATTATAACTAATCCAAGCTGATATAGAGAAAAACTTTCAGATCTGTCTATTTTCCTTTTGATTTTTAACTGGATACAGTTTCAATGTTTACTAATAATTAAGGTGATGAAAGAACAAAGTATTCGTATTTTTAAATAGGCCCATTTATCCAGAAATTTCTCAGATCCTGAAAGAATGAATCTATAATGATGTCATTCAGACCATAGGCATCTAACTGAGACCTTTTGTGACTCCTTCTAAGACATGTGTGCATGCTATTGAGGTAGGAGATAGCAAAAACAGGGACCAGTTGTCCTGATCTCTTAAATTTAAGGGTCAAGTCACTTTATTTTGGGAAGTCTGAGGCTCAGGATTATTCCTCAAGATATACCTTCTCCCTTGCAATGGGATTTGAGGCCTGCTAGTATTTTTATAGCTTCTCGCAAGGCATCTTGGGGGCTATGGTCCCTTAGCCATTCAAAATCAAATATATCTTCCCACTCACAAGTCTAAAGAAATTAAAATTTTTTGCTACTCTCTGGGTCTGTCTTTCCCTTAACATCCCAACACTTATTCCCATTGTGCTTTTACTCTCAAAGTTTCCGTTATCTCCATAGCCTTTATGGTGAGATAAAAATGTGAACCCCCTAGACCTTGCAGTGCAATAAAGCAGACTGACCCTGTGCAAGCTCAGCAAGAATTTCAAGGTCCAGAGTCCACACATTAGATGTCTTATTAAGTAGAAAAATTATTTTCTTAATTTGTAGATGAATTTTTCTGGTGTTCATATCACTGTAGGTATAAAAGGCAGTGAACCCACAGTTCTGATGCACAAGTGGCCATGCAGAAGCATGTTTGTGCTCCTGCCACCTTATCTCAAGGATATTCTGGGGTACACTGTTTTGGAGACATTAAAGTGAAAGCAATTTTGAATGGTGACCATGCCATTTTTTTCCCCTCCCCTAACCTCAGATCAGATTCTGTGTTGTGATAGAGATTAGCCCTACTCTGGACTCAAATATCTCACCCTGATATCTATATCTACATATGTATTTTTAATTCAGTCCTCTTCTCACCTCATTTTTCAGCTACTTTACCCTCCTTTGTATATTGTATAACCTTAACTCTAGACAAAGTACTTTTCTGTTTAACACTAATTCTTAGTTGTTTCCCTCATATTTCTTATCAATAACTGACAAGTTATTGGCCCAGCATGTTTTCCCATAAAATCCTTACCACTCCAACTCCTTCAAACTTTGTGCAAAAAGTAAAGGGGACCCGCTTCCCAGAGCCACTGTAGACCACTGATTCATCACTCTTTCTCCACTGTCTTTCACTTAAAATTCATACCATTTCCATTGGTTTGAAAAGAGTTAAGATGTAAATGTGTTTTAGAATGCAATAGATCAGGATATAAATGTATGATAAATTTATTACCAACAATAATAAAATGATCGACCACAATGAAATGTAAAAACAAGGACTTATTTTTGCAGCAAACACTTGTTACCTATAAAATATTGTGGAATCACCTGGAAATAGTAAGGTTTTTAAACCATGTGAAGTTTATATAATAAAAGCATAAAGTTATTCTTTATAATGTTTTCAATAGAAATTATCTGTAAATTATATAAGTAACCATTTAGTATGAATATATAAATAAGCATAATGCTCTCTTTAATTTTTCTAACAATGTATTATGGTTTGATGCTTTAAAGAAAAAAATCATTTAAACAGACAATAGATTCCAGGAAGACAGGTTGTAATTCACTTAAAACAAATTTTATTATGTATTGTTAATATAGTTAGTAGTAAAAGCATACATGGAGGCATGTTTTCTTTTATAAAAGTCTAAAAAATTAAAGAATTCTAATTATACTCTTAATTATACCCTACATGTCATCATCTATAGTTAAATTTTGGCTAAAATGTTTGAAACACTCAGTAAAATGAGAAGCTGAGTAAAATCTTTTATATATTATCAAAAATAACTGTAGAATGTGCATTACAATTTAAGATGAAATTACTTAAAATATGGATTATAAGTTCTTCTAATTTTCATTGAAACAGATTTAATTTTGACAGGTAAGCTGTTTTTGGTCCATGTGCCCCACTGGATTCCAGTTGCAAACAGTTTTCCAGGAAAGTGATAAATGCCATTCAGATTTGCTAGACCACATCGGTTGAACCACCAGCCAGTATTGTTATTGAGGTGACTGCAGCTCTTCACAGACTGACCATTGACCAGGCATGCAGGGTGACATCCATCATTATCAACATCTGATGTGCTAAAAGGCATTGCATTTTGATTATCTTCTTTTTTGAAGCCCCGAAATGCATCACCTGGGTAAAACAGATTTTTTAAATGGCTAAATTTATAGGCAATTTTTGTAATTTTAATTGACCTTTACCAGCCTATTATACAAAAGCATTGCATCCAGAAATAAGATTTGAATTATGTTCTTTAAGGTATCATATTACAAACCCTCCTCCAGATTGTAATATGCCAAAATCTGATGATGAATTCCTCATCATGATAGGTTTTTTTTTAAGTGGACATTTGATATAAAATCACAATCTAAAATGGAAGTTTGGCTGTATAAACATATCAAATAATTTAGGCCAAAGAAGGTGGTGTATAGACCTGTCACTCTTCTGGGAAGAGTAATGTAATGATTGATCATTTAGGAAAAGAAAATAATTTACACGAATTAGGTTTTCATGCCACTACTATTTTATAGCACTTTAGATAGAGAGGTATGAATGAATGTGAAACTTCTACCTTTAAAAAACTTAGATTTGTAACTGCAAAACTTGTTTTGTTTTATTTATAGGCTACCAAGTTTATTAAAAATGCCCAATACCCTCAAGAAAAACTTAGGTACCCTATTGAGATGTGCCTTTTTTTTCCAATGCTCTCCACATGATATATGAACTAATTGGATTGTAGTTAAAAACAATACAATTTTTAAAGGGCTTACATTGGACATTGTATGTACAATATCCCCAATATTTGCAATAATTTTCAAAGATTAAGGATCTTAGCCAAGGTAACCCAATTAACTAAGTGGCAGGGGTAGGAGACATGTTTTGTTTTATAAAATTTATATAAATAAAAAATTCTAATTAGTCCCATTATACCTAGATTTCACTAGGTAAACTCTGCTAATATATTTGAACTAAAAGTGAAGCTATGTAAAATCTTTGAAAAATTCAAAGCCCATATGCTTCCAAATGTTTGAAGTCTCTTGAGATATGTCTTTGAGGAGTCTGGAAAACTTCATTAGTGGTGGTGGCGTATCCTATACCTATACCCAGAGCCTCTGACTCAGTTCCTCATGGGAAGCAAAATGCCCATTCTGCAAGTATTTACAGAGATAATATATTTTCAACATCCGTACAGGACAATACTTTTCAGAATTTCAGATGAGAGAGACAACACTTACAGAGCATTGCCTAAATTATATGATCCCTCTACCAATACTCCTTCTGGAGGAAGTCCAGCCCTCAGAAGGATCATACAGCAGATTGGACTCTCTCTGAATTACATTTAATAAATTATTTCAAAAATGTAATGTATAGATCTATTTTTTGAGAAATAACTCATTAAAACTCGTCATCATGTTTTCTGTGAGAGTAGTTAGAAAACATGGCACTTTGTTTTCCTTGAGAACCCAGAGAAATTCCTCTGAAGTTTTACAATCAGAAATATATATCTTTTTCATGGAACAACCAGATTGTTCAAATGTTCAACTTTCATATTTCTATATTTGCTCTTAGCTCAAAGTCAGATTTGTAGCCCACTTCTACCATACACACAATCACACTTATCCCTCTGGTTTAATCTATGTTCCTGTCTTTACAGTCTATCGACAACTTCTTTATTTTAACTATATTATGTGATCAACAATTGAAAGTTACTTAACAATACTTTTGGGAAAATGTAGAGTAGGGCATGCCAAAATTTGAAAGTTCTATAATGAAGAAACATTTTTGCCATTATAAAATTCGTTTTCCACTTAGATACTAATTGTCTTTTAGGGACCCCACATAAACTTATCCTAACATAGTATGTTCCATATTTAGATAGTTCTTTATACTTTTAGAGATGAAGCATTAAAAATTATATACTGTAACTCTTTAAAATTTTTATTCTATATCAAAATTTGAAAGATTTCAGACTTTTACCTAATATCCCAAGGCTAAACCCCCTCAGATGTCATAGATTCCAGCCATACCAGACAACTCTTCATACCTAGTAATTTTCCTACCTCTGTGCCATGACTCAAGCTGCTCTTTTTGCCAACATTCATTTGCCAAAAGCCTATCCATTTCTCCAAGTACAAATCAGTGGGTCTCAACCATAAGGATGCCAACATATCCATCTGTGAACACAAATACCTGGGCCCAAATTTACTGAGTGAGATTCTGCAGGACTTTCAAAAGCTTCCTGGGTTGAATCTAATATAAACTCTTATTGAAAAATACCTTTCCATAATGATTTTCTGTATGCAATTAATTGAAATCATTTTCTCCCTCCTTTTAACCCCCAAAGCTCTATTAGTCTTCTGTATTCAATTTATTTATCCCATCTATATTGTTATCATTTAAGGAGCTAAGAATATATCTCATTCATTTCTGGATTTCTAGCACCAAAAATACATAAGCATTGAAATACGAGAGCATTGAATTTAGTTTTTCTTAAAGTTAAAATTCTAGCATCAAAATATAAATTTAACATCAAGTATTTTGAAGTTCTAACAAATTAAATGTATTTGGAAATGAGTAGATGCACCAAGATATAGTGGAAAACATTAAACTAGTTTTTCTAATAACCTTCCTGGTTTCTTGCCCTGGCTCAAATGTGAGGAGCTGGGAATCTTGGGCAAGTCACTTAATCTTTCATGTTTCTTCACCTGTAAAGTGAGAAGAGTGAAGATCAGCTCTAACGTTTTATGACTTCTAAATGCCAACTTCTCTGAATGTGAAAATGTCAATAATACTTTCCCAGCCTCACCCACAGGCTCTCTATCTAAAGAATCAACTGAGATTACATATGGCAAATTGTTTTAAAGAGTCTAAAGCACTTCAAAATCATAATGTAGTGCAACAATCACAGCACAGTTTTGAAACTCAAGACCTGGCCAGTTTTCTCATTGCTAATCTTTTCTGTTATTGGTCATATGTCATTACCAAGAAAAATGCATTCCTTTTATCTTCACCTACTACTGAGTCAGTTATGTTTAAATCTTCTGGATCATTTTAGGAATAAAGAACTTACCAGCATTTCCTGAATACCGGCCTAAGTGCATTTTAAAAAATCTTGTTTCATTCTCCAGCCAAAAATTATCATATGATGCATAAGCCAATGTGTCATCTTCAGATTCCAATGCCACATACAGCATAAAACTGGTATTTTTCTGATTTACGATATAAAAAATCTTTTTTAGTCCTAGCCAAAATTCACCTGTAAAAAAATTTTAAAAAAACTTTAAAAATATTTTTCATACAAATTAGAATAACCCTTGATTATTGAGTGTTTGGTGTTGTTTAATGTTTCAATATCTCTGAAACGGCTCACATAAATCGCTGGAGGGACTAAATGGACCTCATTAAGATTATCAATGTTTGACTAATTTCCAAAAAAAAAAAAAAAAAATCCACTTCTACCTCACTAGACTAAGGATAACTAGACTGTTCCATTTTTATTTCCCCAAATTAAAATTTAAAATTCATTTAAAGATTAATTAAGTAAAAAGTCAAGTTTTACCTTAAAACATGTCAACAAAAAGCTAATAGAAATATTATGGCAGGTAACGAAATAAAGGGTACTAGTAAATATAAAAGGTTTAACCTCCAAATCAGTACCCCTTAAAGACACATTTTCTGATAAAGCTCAGCTGAAATTATTTTTTATGTCTTTAAGAATAACACTTTATGAACAAATATTTCTTTGTTATAATGCAGCTTGTGAATCACCTATGAATGGATATGGAATGTAGCAACACTGGTATATCCCCAGGTTTTGGGTCAATATTCCCAAGAAAATTACAGATCCAGGATGAGTTATTAATCTACCTAATTCAGACTGTAGATTTCTGGCATGTTCTAGCCAACAGCTTCCTACCTCTCCCTACCCACTGCGTCTAGTCAAAACAAACTTCAAAGAGTTGAGGGACAGTATGACAGTATTCAAACTCTTAGAACTATAGGTAAGATACTAAGTCCTTCTCCAGAGCTTACAGGGGTATTTTCGCTACATGCCCACTTAGAATTGAACATTATCCTGAAGAAGTACAGGAAGAAAGGGGGTATAGGAAGTAAGAAAAAAAATACAGAAAGTAAGATGGGTTCCTAGGGGTCTATCTAGTATCCCCCAGTTTATGACTCTCCATTTTAAATTTCCCTGCCATCTTTCCCCTCTACTCTAACCCCAAATTTAAGACTTAACAATATATTTAACTTAATCCAAGTTTTTAAAAAATATGTACCCAAATACAAAGATGTCTGTTCACATGAAGGATAACTGCCTAAAGACCTTTGTGTCAAAACTCACATAATTTCTCCATAGAAATAAGCATAATCTAAGGAAGATGACAATCTAGAGCCTGAAATCAGGAGGAAGCGCTCAGTGGAAATTGAGAGGATAATGCTGAAAAAATACAAGTATATTAATTGCACTCCATAGCATGGCAGCTATTTGGCCTTGTACATGATATTTTATTATGTTTCACGTCCCTTGTAAAATCACTGGCATTTAGTGCTAAATCCTTGGATGACATTGTTATGGAATGCTAAAGATTTAAATTATAACAACAGCATAAAAATGATCAAAATTAAAATAACAGCATAAAATAACCATAAAAATAATCAAAATCACTGCAAACATTCCAACTAATATGAAATTCTAGAGTGTTCAGAAATACTGATATTTCTATTTACCTGCAAAAGTGATGCTGTTGTGTAGAAATAATGTAAACAGCTTTTACAATCAAACTGAGGTTTACATTTTTCAAATTTTGAACATACTGATTTTAATTGATATTTTTATAAAACACTACTCTTGGTTCACATATTTGATTTTGTACAGCCACATACCTAAATTCTCCATTTCATTTGTTTGTGTAGACACAGCATATCTGAAGAACTTAAAGGTTAATGACAATTCTGTCCATTCAGTTTTTCATTCTACAAATAGTTTTTGAGCACCTGCCAGAATTCTACTGAGTGCATAGTAGATACTTAATAAACACCCAATTTAGAATTTTCACTCAGATAACATTTCAAAAGGTATCTAAAAATAAAGATTTCTAAATTTCCAATGGAGACATACTTTTTAAAATAATTTGGCACATTAAGAGAGTGATATTCACAAGAATTTGCTATTTTTACTAATGATTTGACCAAAAGACACACAGTCTATAGGTATAATACCAAAAAGAAGAATAAAAGATAGAAGAGAAATAAATAAAATTTGACCTAAAAGGTCACCAAATCCATCCAGATAATCACACCATAACCTTTGGAAATCAATTATCCCGTCAATCCTTTTCTGTATCACAGTCCATCCACCTCCTCTGTAATCCATGTCACACATTACCTAAAAGCAACCCAGAAAAGACAAAAATAACATACTATTATTTTCATTCTTTGATATAAAATTTATGCTTCACCCTTAAGCCTAGAGAAAGAGAAGATACTTTCATTGCAACTTTCAAAGCAATTATAATGAATATATTCCTATTTTGTAATCTCTAGAAATAATTTTATCATAAAACAAAGTTATAGTTACTCTAAGTACAGTCTACATATCAGTCATTTTTAAAAAATATATAGGTGTTTGTAGCATTTTAAGGTTATTCTCATTCCTTAATTTTAAATATTTTTCAATTTCATAATAGTACTAACAAGATGTGGCATAGTGATGTCTTTTTTTTTTACAAATTAACATTTCCTTTGAATTAAAAATGCTGATTTTTTTAACAGACTGTAAAATATGTCCATGTACCTAAGATTGTTCTGTTCTCCAAAAGCCTACATTTAGATTGGAATTTTGAGACAGAAAGGCATAATCTGTGCCCCATCTCAGCAGGCATTCATCTGTTCATACTGTGTAAAATGCCCTCAAAAGGCCAACTGTAGGGTACCCATAAAAATGACATAGGGAGGAAATAAGAGTAATTCTCTCTGTTAGAAACTTCCCACACACAGGGAAAGTCAGTGTGGAGAAAGTTAGAGAACCAATGCTTTCCCACAAAAGAAGTAATTATGCATCTCACTCTTCAAAAATTAGAAGCCTTCCCTTTCCACATTTGTTCAGGTCCATTTTTGAATCTGTAGGTGAAGTAATTTAAGCAATTTAAAAAAAATTATTTCCCTCCTAATTTTAAAATTTTTTACATCTTGTCAATAGATGTCAAAAAATAATGTTAGTAACTTTAAATATAGAAATTGGTAGTATCTACTTACAAAAAAATTATTTTATTGTGTAATAAAGACTATCAATAAAGTGGAATATCAGTATCATAAATTTTCTTATGCACAAAATGCATCCAAAAATCATATATATATGTGTGTATATATATATACACATATATATATATATATATTCAAGTAGGTAATTTCTAGTAGAAATTTCTTCTAGAAATCCTAATATAGAACTTGAGTAATTTATTTTATTCAATTTAAGAATGGATCAGTTTCTCAATCTGTCTCACATTTTAATGAATGTTTTTGTTAATTATTAGTTTCTTATAAAATCACTTGTCATCTAAAGAAATTATAACCATATACGGGAAGGAATCAAAGTATTTTTAGTCAACTCCAAGGCAAAGCACATCATCATTTTCTAATATCCAGAAGCAAATTAAAGTAAATAAGTATTTATATTGCACAATTCTGCCTACCATAAGGATAATATAAGATCTTACACTAAATGGATGTACCTTTAAAAGCATAACCATGAAAACTCGAATAGAGGAAGGAAAGATTCTCTAGTTTTTTTACATGTTCATGATTTGTGTAAAAAATTCCAGAAAACTAAAATTTGAAACTGGAACTTTTAATAATTTATTTAAAATTTTTGAAGAAAAAATATATTAAAACAATTAAATTTTAACATTAATTAAGTTGGTTGGATGTTTATCCTATTGATATAATAACAAAAAACTTTACCTCAAATGGGTAGCTAGATCCTTCTGGATAGATTATGTATAAACCGCTTGGTGTTTTGGTGACAGAGCCAATGGTATCTTTAATATCAGTACAATCTAAACCTAAAAAATAAAATTAATTATTTAGGATATTTTTAAGTTTACACTTAACACCGTCATTTTAGTATAGAGAATTAACAGTGCTATCTGAAATTATTATAATTTCCAGTAATGATAGGATGATTTTAACATTTGGAAATGAAAATTGATCTTAAATTTAGAAATAAAGAGAAAATACATGGACAAAGAATATATGCTGGGATTAAAGAATATATGCTGCAATAAATATAATATCACTGTTAGTTATTTATATTCAATACTGTTTAAAAGTTTCACTTGGGATCAATATTTATTTAATTATATTTTATAATTATATATTCTCTTGCCCAATAAATAACACCCTTTTAGAAATCCAGGCTTGTCTTAGGGGCATAATATGTAAAGGTAATTTATATGTATGGGGAGGAGAAAACCCAAAGGAGTAAGTGTATTAACTACTATTGGCATATCGTTGACTATGCTATTCAAAATTTCAGAGACACTGATATATTAGAGATCACTATTACCAATAGCAAAGGGAGGAGGGGAAAATCACTTTTTTCATCAAGCAAAAGTTATGCTTGAAGCTAGAGCCTGCTCTGCTGACAATAGTTAGAACTATAGCACCCTGTAATCACCCTCTTCAAACCATTCAACTTGCCAAGGAACTGTAAACATAATAGATGGATATAGATATTACATTTTACTCTAATATACTTTATATTATCTTTTATAAATGTAATAAAATAAATTCAACGCTTACAAGTATCAATTACCCAGGAAAACAAACATGTGAAAGCCTGGGACTCCAGAACCAGGAGACTGCATTAGAGTCCTAGTTCCACTTCTCACTAGCCAAGAACATTAGCTAAGTTACTTAACCTCTTTTCTTCATGTGTAATACCACCACCATCATCATCATCATCATCATCATCATCAATCATCATCATCATCATATCTACTTCTTAGTGTTATTCTGATGATTTACATTATAAGGCATTATGTAAAGCACTTAACACAGTGCCTAGCACACAGTAAATACTGAGAAGATGTCATCTACAAAAAGTTAGCTATGACAATTTTTGCTTTCCCTTTCATTTACAAGAGAAATAGATTCATTGCCTTTGTCCTGAATTGTTGAGATATTAGAATAACTTTATGAACAGACATATGATAGAAGTTCACAAAGACTGACCTGGGTTGGAATTTCTCTTTTGCCATCACCATCCAAATAAGTATGAATAGAATATTTAGATTTTTCTGGGCTGTATATTCCTCACCTAATGATAGCAAACCCTTATATTGTCTTACTATGCATCAGGTAATATTTTAGGAGATTTTCGTGAATTTCATGAATCCTCACGAAAACCTTATGAGGTAGGTACTATCAGTTTACCAATGAGGAAACTGATATTAAGGAACCAGTGGATAAGGGATTTGAAAAAGGCAGTCTGAAATCAGACTCCGTGCTCTTCGCTACCATGTTACACTACCTACCGAGGGGTGGTTATGGGAAATAAATGAGATACATTAAAATAATACAAAATAATAGCATGTAAAAGTGCTAGTCTTACTAATACCTGACACATAGGAGATTCTCAGTAACTATTTATTTCCTTCTCTTTGTAATGAAAAAAGACAGATCATACACTAAAAGGCCCTCAATGATATTTATCTGCTTGGAATTTCTTGATATAAATTCATATTGGTAGGATTTGTGGGGCATTTTTGTCGGAAACCCAAGCCTCTAGGAATTACTATACTGTATTTTAGTACAAAAAGTATTAAATTCCAGTTTGCTTCTGTCTTGTTTCTTTTTCTTTTCAAATTTTAAGTATCAATTTATAACACTTCAAACATGTCAAAAATACTTTTTACAGGTGGAAGGAACTCTGAAACTTTCTTTTCTTCTAACTGAAGTTTAATTATTAATAAAATGTAAAGGGGAGCCCAGAATTCAATTACATAAAACTATGCTGTTTTCGACAGATTCAGAATATCTATATGCAGCCATGGCTTTCAAACAGTCAGAAAAGTTTTTCAATTTAGGAAAGTACACATAGTGTGGGTTGAAATTTGCTTAATGGCAAGTATTAGTCCTCTAATGTGTTAGATAATAGTGAGCTGTGTTTTTTAAACAAAACTTCTAACTGCACCAACCTGTTCAGGAAATTTTTAAGCAATAAAAGACAAGTATGAAAAGGCTGAAATATCAAAGTTCTCACCATGTGACTGAACTGGTCTGTGCGGAAAAGGATCCAGCTGTTTTCTAAAAACTTCAGTAGTCAAAAGAAGAACTCGATTCATGAGCTCATTTACCTAAATACATGTGCACAAATATAAGTAAATTTATATCTGAACAAACTTCCTTTAGCTGAATTCTATAACTGATATCTCTAAGCCTCTTATAAATCCAGTTCTGAAATGTAGATAATGCTCATTCTCTACATTGAATTCTTGTTCTAACAAAGTAATAAAGGCATAGCTAAATAGCAACCATTAAATTCAATGCCATTTAACTCCTGCACATTTTCATCTGCTCATTTCTTCATTTGACTGCTCTTACAGATCTGTTCTTTATATCTTGCCTAAACCATTGCTATAGTTTCTTATCTGGTTCCCCTGCCTCCTTCCTCTGTTTTCCCTCAAGTTATTCTCTACTCCAGCTGCCAATCTATTTATTTCATTTCCCTGCTCAGACACTTCAGTGACTCCTTGGTGTGGCATGATTTAGTTCCTATTTCTTTAAGTCAGTTTTCCTTATATATCCTTACCTCATCAGCCACTCCACCGCTGCACTAACTGCAAGTAGTTCCCCAGCATGGAATGCCCTAGCTTTCTTATCTAACCTTTGTGACATTTGAAGCATTTTTTTCATCTATCATGACTCAGCTCAAGAGTTCTATCATCTGGAAAGGTTTCTCAGATCTCAGATCTTAGATATCTCTTTTGTGTCATTCTAACAGCATTCACAACATTTTCAATACATTTTTCTGCTCTCCTAGACTTATAACGCTTAAGTGAAGGCTTTTTTGTTGTTGTTATTGCTTTCTGTTTGTCTGAGCCTCACTATGGTACCTCTAACATAGTAACCACTAAATAGATACCTGGACATAAATGCATTAAAAAGTTAAATAATTGTACTTCTAGCTAAGTATATCAATGTATACATACAATAACCACACAATACTCAAAAATCCATACCTGATTAGATAAGTAATCCAAGGAAGCTTGTTGCTCATCCATTATCTTTCTTAGTAGTTTTTTGGTACTTCGTGTGTAAGAAATAATAGAATTTTGCAAATTTCCTTAAATCATAATAAAAAGTGTTTATTAAATATTATATTGTTATAGAAACAAATTACAATGAAAAATAATAAGTTTCAATGATTTTGAATAAATACATAAACAATAACATCTTTAAATACTCAGTATTGTATATGCTAGTTAGTATGTTTTTTATTTAACTTGAGATTAATCAAGAACACACTGCTTTATCATTTCTTAATAAAACTATGTTTCTTAATAATTTCAATTACCTCCAGATCATTTAATTTGATGTAATTGAGAGACAAGATTCTGAATATCAATTCTCACTTTATAAGTTGAGAGGTATAGAAGCAGGAGGTATAAGACTAATCGATTCTTACTTTATATATAGGAAAGTAAAAAATGATAATCTCCTATCATGCAGTGTAATTTTAAAAATAAATCTTTTAATTTTTTTCTATTAGTGCTATATTTTTATATAAAAGAATTGCAAACACATACATATACACACATAATAAATCTTAATCAAGTTTTGGTTGGTTGGTTTCTGATTGAATTTTCATTATATTTTTTCCTTTGTAAAAATGTATTAATTTTAAAACACTTATAAAATAGTTGGAGGAACAGTACAAATAACTTTTTCCTAAATCATTTGAGAGCATACTGCCATGACGACCCTGGAGATTTCAGTGTGTATTTCTTACACCAAAGACATTCTCTACAACACAACCATCAAAATCAGGATATAAACATTGACTATCACATATTTCTTAGACCTCATGCAAGTTTCTCTAATTATGTCCTTTGTAACAAAAGGAACCACATATTATTACATACATTATTCTTTTAAAAAATATTTTATTTCTACATTCTTAATTTTTACTCTAGCAGTAGAATCACTTTAATAATTCTTAATATTTTAAAATTTACTTCACCATGTTTCATCTCTATTTTACTTTCAGTCTTTAACTTTCTATTAAATTCTTTTTGGTTTTAGACATCTTTCTTAATGGACCTAAAGCTACACTCACTGGTTTGAGAAGCCTGAGACAACTTGTGTTACACATAGAATTAAGCACATTAAAATGAGGTTTTCATACTTTCTGACCTAGGAATTAAAGTCCTGTAAGAACTTGATCAGATTATCATCTCCTCCACTTCTGATTTTCCTTCTTCATCTCACCCTCTATGTAAATATAGTAGACCATGAAAATCACTACACTGTTACTATGTAGTTTTAAACAAAATTTGAGATTTTAAAACTTTTTATTTTTATGTTTTGTTGCATAAATTGCTGTGGATTTATACTATATCTATTGTAGCAGTTACTCAATATTAATGAATTCTCTCCCTCAAAACTAAGGTGATATTTCCAAGTGTTTCCAATGGAAGCAAGAAAATAGCCCTAGGCAAATTGATAACAATACTGCTATCAGTCACATCTGGCTTGCCCCTTCCTTCTGTGGTCTATTGATGCCACAGGACTATATAGAAGAAGGATTTGTTCATTTACCAAATATTTACTAAGCTCATACTATGTGTGCAAAACACATAAAACTTCTGGCCTAGGATGATCAGGACATATATAAAATGGCCCAAACAAAAGCTAAAGTATATTCTTTCCGCGTTCAACCTAGAAATAACAAATCATATACCTTTATAGTTGTGGTTATTTTTAATACTTACTACACATGAAATGTTTTTCTTCTCTTGTAATTTTGGTTTTAACATCACATGATTCCTCACAATCTTCCTTATAAACAGTATCATAACTTTTATTTTCGTCTTTTGCATTAGATACATCTTCCACAATGTTAACTACTGCAGAATCCTTTACATTAAAAAATAGAAATAAGAAAAAATATGTTAAGTATGATATATGACCTAATACACAATAAATAAAAGACTATAGAGAAAAGATGAAGTTTCAGGACATAACAAGGATGATCATTAGGGGAAAAAAATGAAATGAATTGGTTAGTTCAAACTTACACAAATAAACCCTATGGGTAGATTTTGGGTGTGAATAATAATATATGTTAATTTAGTCCTTTCACTACCCTGTTTTCTTCTCAAATTTCAAAAGGATTTATAGTCATCCCTCATTATCCATGGGGGATTAGTTCCAGGAACCCTGTAGATACCAAAATCCATGAATGTTCAAATCCCTTATATAAAACGGCATAGTATTTGCATATGACCTATGCACATCCTCCCGTACACTTTAAATCATATCTAAATTATAATGTAAATGCTATGTAAATAGTTGTTATACTGTATTGTTTAGGGATGACCAAAAAAAGTCTATACCTGTTCAGTACACATGGAACCATTGTAGGCCTAACTGCATAGTAAATGTCAGCAACAACATAACATTTTTTCCAAACATTTTCAATTTGCAGTTAGTTGAATCTACAGATGCAGAACCCACAAATACAGAAGGCGGACTACATTTAGGGTCTACTTTCTATAACCATGGCTCTATGTCCTTGACCTTTAACTTTTGCACATTTCTATGTGTGATACAGTGCTAAATCATCCCTCTGCTGGAAATCTTGCAATTTGAAGTTCCTTGAACATGACTAAGAAGTTTCCCTGAGATACCTACAACATTTCTATGCCAAATGGACTTTTTGTCACCAATTATTAGAAATCATGTTGGGAGAAGGAATGTGTAGGAGAATTGTTGCCTTTGTAAAAAACTAAAGTATTTAGAGATTTGAAAAGTAAAGTATTCATAGGCTTTTAAAGTATCAGTAATAACGGGGGGGAAAAAAGCATGGAATTTTGCTTTGCAAAATCAACAACAGATGTCATTTTTAAAAGCCTGTCATTCCAAAAGTATGTCATTCCAAAGGTATCTATTTTTGTTGGTACTACTGGTTTCTTCAATGTTACAATATTCTCTGGTTTAAGTCATATAGATTTAAATGACTCTTATTTGTCCTCCTTCAACCTGGATATTGAGAGAAATGTAAAGAGCTAATCATATTATAAAAGATATCTGCCCCAGAAAGATACTCATATTTTGTTATATAAATCTATTTTTAATTTTTTTATTCTTTCTCTTCTACTCCTATAACTAACTACTAGATTTTTTAAAAACCTAGGTTACAACTATATTTTTTTATATCTAAATAAGATTCTTAAAACTTTAGTATTTTAGAGAATTAAGTTATTAATATTTCTGTAGCTTTCCTAGAACATATTTCTTCTTCAGCCTTGGTACTTTGGAAATTAGTATTCATACAGTGGCAAATACATTTCATAACATTTTAAAATTATAAACCAATATTTAATTATATACCATTCACATACTCATTTAGTCATAGTATCATATATACTATATTAGCTATTACTCTGACATTGTTTTGAATAAAATTTTCTAATGTTCTAGATAATCACTCATAATACTATATTTAAAATATGAAATTTCATAGAATAGGGTTTTTTTGACAATGAAGTTAATTTTTTTTATTACCTACCAGATATTTCATTATCAAAGTTAATCAGAAAGTTGCTGGATAGTTTTTAACAGAGATCTGCAATTTCTTTAAAGTATTTTCACAAGAAATATGTTGAGTCAATCCTCAATTTATGGTTTACTAAGTTTAAAAATAACATTATTTAAGCAAAGTTTCAGCATTTCTAAATAAACACTTTAATTTTTTTATAAATTATATTGGGTAGTATAATCTTTTCAAACATCTAATACATATTTTTAAAACCATATAATGATGCTTTCTTAGCTAAAATAATATTGCTGAAGTTCTTACCGTAGATTGATGTCCACAGTTATGTTGTATAGCTTCTCCACAAATAAAAATACATATATTTAAGAACAAGAGTGAAGCCTGGGGAAAATACATCATATTTTTCTTAGAGAAATGAAAACCTTCTTCAAATATCAGTCAGCTCTCTGTGGAAGGAACTGCAGTGTCTAAAGTCTTCACTCAAAAATTTCTGGAACATGTCCAACAAAAACACAAGCCAATACTTACCAGTTTCCATGCCCTCTTTTGAAACAACATCCTTCATATGAAAAGAAGGTAATCTCTAGAGAACCTGTTATTTGAAGTTACAAAAATCCTTTTTTAGCATTACATACCTGCAGTATAAATCCATGCTCTTAGAATATAGGCAATAGATAGATGATAGATAGAAAGACAGACAGATAATAAATGTATAAATTCATCAGTTTTATAAGTCAGATCTATTTTGCCTTAAGAAAAAAAGGCTTTCATAAGCTATACCTCAATAATTATAAACTGGTTTGCATAAAAATAATAAGAAAGTAGAAATGAGTGATAGAGTAGGAACAGTATTACATTAGAGCTATTTCTGCTGTGGACCCTGAGAAAGAATAATAATAATGGTTCCTGGTGACCTTTAACTTTTGCACATTTCTATGGCTCAAATCTGAAAACAAAAACAAAAACAAAAACAAACAACAATAAAAAACAGAGCCTAGCAGCCATTTATAAACAGAGGCCTCTCACGTAAACCACATCTCAGGGAGAAAGCTGCACTAAGCTATCTGCTTCTCACACTGAACTACCTGCCTGCACTGTGTTCCTGCCATCTGAGCCAGCCCTTATAAAGGAGTTCCTAGTATTTCAGGCAACAGGACAGAGGCTTTCCCAGCTATATTCCCCCATCAGCATCTTCATCAACCAATTAGAGTGGCTCTATTCTCCAATCAGGACAGTGCCTTCTGAACCAATCAAACTGCAAGGATTTGAAGTCCTCATTTACATGAGGATGAACCAATCATGGACTAGGG
>NW_006432669.1:8634826-8635924 GCF_000325575.1 Pteropus alecto
CCGCAAAGCCTCTTACAGCTACAGAGTCATACGGGCAGCTGGCAGACAGCCTCGGGACTTGAGACACATTTATCCTTTTACTGAACTGCCCCAGGCCTGGTACTGGGGGTAACTGACTTCGGCTTGCAGTGTGGTCTTTCCAACTCACCTCCAGATCCAGCAGAGATAGCAACCATCTATGGATCATTTTGTAGCTCCTATTAGGTAGCCCTGAGCAATCAAAGGTAGCAGCTGACCTTGACCTACAGGGGAGCCCCTCCCAAGTGTCCCCAGAATAAACACACCTGGAGGCTGGCATCAGACCACAACAGAGAGTATTTCAGGCAACAGGACAGAGGCTTTCCCAGCTATATTCCCCCATCAGCATCTTCATCAACCAATTAGAGTGGCTCTATTCTCCAATCAGGACAGTGCCTTCTGAACCAATCAAACTGCAAGGATTTGAAGTCCTCATTTACATGAGGATGAACCAATCATGGACTAGGGGTGTGGACTTCTGTTTTTATAAGTCAGCTTGCCTCTGGCTCAGGGAACTCATTGTCTCTTTCCACTGAAGTCTGTATTTCCCTATCCGGAGCCGAAACACCGAAGATGAAACACTGAAGGTGGCTTGCTAGAGCAGAGCGGAGTAGACCAGTGCAGGGCAGAGTGGAGCTGACCATACTAGAGTGGGTAGAGCAGACCAGACCAGAGTATAACAGAGCTGTCTAGCCAGACAGGGGCCTGGCCCCATGGCTGCCTCATAGCCATGCTGCTTCATAATTGAGCTGTAACATTCCTGAGCTGTTCCATAGCCATGCTGTATCACATTTGATCTGCTGGCACTGAATAAAGTTTCCTTCATCATTGTACCCCAAACTGGGGATTCTTGTTGGTGTTGAATTGATGGCAATAACCATCAATTGACATTCTGAAGTGCTAAGTAGAAATTTAATCAGTCTAGACATACAGAGAGGATAGGTGATTCGGACTTAAAATATGCTTATAATTGAATTTAGCTATCAGTGATTGTCAAATTAGGGCTTTCCGGTCAAGATGGCGGGCTAGGTAAAAGTGGGACTTGCCTCTTCCCATGACTGCATTAAAATTACAACAAAA
>NW_006432669.1:8636633-8640155 GCF_000325575.1 Pteropus alecto
ACGAAACAAAATGGAGGCGAGCAACATGCCAGAGACAGAGTTCAAAACAATGATTATAAAGATATTCAATGAATGTAGGGGGAAAATGGATGACGTCAGTGAGGACTTCGACAAGAGATAGTAAGCATAAAAAAAACATAGAAACCATAAAAAAGAACAAGTCAGAAATAAAGAATACAATAACTAAAGTGAAGACTACATTAGAAGGAATCACCAGCATATTAGATGAAGCAGACGATCGAATCAGTGAGTTGGAAGACAAGGTAGAAGAAAACACCCAATCAAAATCACAATAAATAAATTAATTAATTGATTGATTAATTAATTAATTAATTAATTTTTTAAATGAAAACAGTTTAAGAGACCTCTGGGACAACATCGAGAATACCAACATCCACATCATAGAGATACCAGAAGGAGAGGAGAGAGAGCAAGGGATTGAGAATTATTCGAAGAAATAATGACAGAAAACTTCCCTAACCTGGTTAAGGAATTAGATATACAAGTCTAGGAATTGCAAAGAGTCCCAAACAATAAGAACCCAAATAGACCCACACCAGACACATCATAATTAAAATGCCAAAGAGAGAATCTTAAAAGTAGCAAGAGAAAGACAGTTAGTTAACCACAAGGGTACTCCCATAAGACGTCAGCTGATTTTTCAACAGAAACTTTGCAGGCCAGATGAGACTGGCGAGAAATATTCAAAGTAATGAAAAAAAAAGAACCTAGAACCAAGAATACTCTACCCAGCAAGACTATCAATTAAAATGGAAGGTGAAATAAAGAGCTTTCCGGACAGCAAAAGGCTTAAGGAATTCATCACCAACAACTCAGTATTACAAGAAATGTTGAAGGGACTTCGGCAAAAAGAAGCAGGAGAAAACCATTACATACAGCTAATAAAGTGGCAATAACTACATACTTATCAATAATCACTTTAAATGTAAATGGATTAAGTGCTCCAATCAAAAGACATAGGGTAGCTGAATGGATTATTATCCATAATGCTTATGGATAAGAAAACAATACCCATACATATGCTATCTACAAGAGACCCACTTCAGATCAAATGACACACACAGACTGAAAGTAAAGGGATAGAAAAATATACTTAATGCAAATAGAAATTTTAAAAATCTGGGGTAGCAATACTTATATCAGACAAAATAGACTTTAAAACAAAGGCTATAATAAGAGATAAAGAGAGCATTGTATAATGATAAAGGGATCACTACAACGAGGAAGCATAAACCCTAGTAAACATATATGCACCCAACACAGGTGCACCTACATATATAAAGCAATTATTGACTGACATAAGGGGAGAGATCGACAGTAAAACACTCATAGTACACTTTAACACCCCATTTACACCAATGAACAGATCTTCCAGAAAGAAAATCAGCAAGGAAATAGTGGACTTAAATGACACACTAGACCAGATAGATTTAATTGATATTTTTAGAATATTTTACCCCAAAGCAGCAGAATATACATTCTTCTCAAGTGCACGTAGAACATATTCCAGTATCAATAACATGTTAGATCACAAAACAAGTCTTGATAAATTTAAGAAGACTGAAATCATATCAACTGTCTTCTCTGATCCCTCCCAAGTGTCCCCAGAATAAACACACCTGGAGGCTGGCATCAGACCACAACAGAGCACCATCTGAGTAGCCCTCAAAGTGACACACCCAAAGGGTGGTCTCAACAGGTACACAGTCCTGCTAGAGTGAATCCCACTCCATGGGGTCAGCCACCACACAGCAGCTCATACCTTATGAGTGTGCCAATCCCCACAGCTAGTCAGTCCAAGAGTCAACGCCATCCATTGACGTAGTAACAACAATCAAGGATTAGCTACAAAAGAACACACACAACCCACACGGGTTAACAATGAAATCAAAAGATATCTAGAGACAAATGAAAATGAAAACACAACAACTCAAAATCTGTGGAACACAGCAAAAACAATCTTAAGAGGGAAATAACATTGCAATACAGGCCTACCTCAAGAAACAAGAAAAATCTCAAATAAACAATCTAACCTACACTTAAAAGATCTGAAAAAAGAACAGCAAACAAAGCCCAAAGTGAATAGAAGAACATACTCAGAGCCCCTGGTACAGGTGATCAGAGACACTCTGCCACTGGGTCACACAGAACAATTACTACATAAGGCCATCTGGCCAAGTCTGGGAGTTATAATAAATCTCCTAATACACAGAAACAAACACAGAGAGTCAACTAAAATGAGAAAAGATCAGAGCAGAAAGAAGTGAAATAGAGTCCAGAAAAACAATACAAAAGATCAGTGAAACCAAAAGCCAGTTCTTTGAAAAGATAACCAAAATTGATAAACCAGACTCATCAAGAAAAAAGGAGAGAGGACTCAAATAAATAGCAATAACCATCAATTGACATTCTGAAGTGCTAAGTAGAAATTTAATCAGTCTAGACATACAGAGAGGATAGGTGATTCGGACTTAAAATATGCTTATAATTGAATTTAGCTATCAGTGATTGTCAAATTAGGGCTTTCCGGTCAAGATGGCGGGCTAGGTAAAAGTGGGACTTGCCTCTTCCCATGACTGCATTAAAATTACAACGAGCAACATGCCAGAGACAGAGTTCAAAACAATGATTATAAAGATATTCAATGAATGTAGGGGGAAAATGGATGACGTCAGTGAGGACTTCGACAAGAGATAGTAAGCATAAAAAAAACATAGAAACCATAAAAAAGAACAAGTCAGAAATAAAGAATACAATAACTAAAGTGAAGACTACATTAGAAGGAATCACCAGCATATTAGATGAAGCAGACGATCGAATCAGTGAGTTGGAAGACAAGGTAGAAGAAAACACCCAATCAAAATCACAATAAATAAATTAATTAATTTTATAAAAAAATCAACTTGGAAAATCATCTGAAGTCTAATTGGTCATAACACATACATCTGAGGATATAAAGAAAACTACATTAGAAGGAATCACCAGCATATTAGATGAAGCAGACGATCGAATCAGTGAGTTGGAAGACAAGGTAGAAGAAAACACCCAATCAAAATCACAATAAATAAATTAATTAATTGATTGATTAATTAATTGCACATTTATCCTTTTACTGAACTGCCCCAGTTTAAGAGACCTCTGGGACAACATCGAGAATACCAACATCCACATCATAGAGATACCAGAAGGAGAGGAGAGAGAGCAAGGGATTGAGAATTATTCGAAGAAATAATGACAGAAAACTTCCCTAACCTGGTTAAGGAATTAGATATACAAGTCTAGGAATTGCAAAGAGTCCCAAACAATAAGAACCCAAATAGACCCACACCAGACACATCATAATTAAAATGCCAAAGAGAGAATCTTAAAAGTAGCAAGAGAAAGACAGTTAGTTAACCACAAGGGTACTCCCATAAGACGTCAGCTGATTTTTCAACAGAAACTTTGCAGGCCAGATGAGACTGGCGAGAAATATTCAAAGTAATGAAAAAAAAAAAACCC
>NW_006432669.1:8643066-8649796 GCF_000325575.1 Pteropus alecto
AAAAACAATCTAACCTACACTTAAAAGATCTGAAAAAAGAACAGCAAACAAAGCCCAAAGTGAATAGAAAGAAGGAAATAATTAAGATCAGAGCAGAAAGAAGTGAAATAGAGTCCAGAAAAACAATACAAAAGATCAGTGAAACCAAAAGCCAGTTCTTTGAAAAGATAACCAAAATTGATAAACCAGACTCATCAAGAAAAAAGGAGAGAGGACTCAAATAAATAAAATCAGAAAAAAAAATAGAACTACAGATCTCACAGAAATACAAAGGATCATAAGAAAATACTATGAGCAATTATATGCCAACAAATTGGACAATATGGAAGAAATGGATATATTCCTAGAAATATGCAATCTTCCAAGACTGAGTCAAGAAGAAATAGAAAATCTGAACTGACCAATTACCACCAATGAAATAGAATCAGTAATCAAAAACCTCCCAAAAAGCAAAAGTCCTGGACCAAATGGCTTCATAGGTGAATTTTATGAAATATTCAAAAAAGAATTAACACCTGTTCTTCTCAAACTATTCCAAAAAATTCAAGAAGAGAGAAGCCTTCCTAATTCTTTTTACAAAATCACCATTACCCTATCCAAAACCAGACAAAGACATTATAAACAAAGAAAACTATAGGCCTATACCTCTTATGAACATTGATGCAAAAATCCTCAACTAAGGAATTAGATATACAAGTCTAGGAATTGCAAAGAGTCCCAAACAATAAGAACCCAAATAGACCCACACCAGACACATCATAATTAAAATGCCAAAGAGAGAATCTATGATACACCGCAGAAACAAATCAAAAGATAAAAACCATACAATCACATCAATAGTTGCAGAAAAAGTGTTCAACAAAATCCAACATCCATTTATTGTAAAAACTCTCAGCAGATTGGGAATAGAAGGAACAAAGCTCAACATAATAAAGGCCATATAAAACAAGCCTACAGCTAACATCGCACTCATTGAGAAAAGGCTAAAAGCATTTTCCTTAAGATCAGGAACAAGACAATGATGCCCACTTTCACCACTTCTAGTCAACATAGTATTGGAAGTCCTAGCTACAGAAACCAAACAAAAAAGAGAAATAAAATTGGAAAAAGAAGAAGTAAAACTATCATTATTTGTAAGTGACATGTTACTATATAGCGAGAACCCTGAAGAGTCCACCAAAAAACTGTTAGAACTGATCAATGAATTCAGTAAAGTAGCCAGATACAAAATTAGTATTCAGAAGTTGGTTGCATTTTTTATACACCAATGATGAACTATCGGAAAAAGAAATTAAGAAAACAATCTCATTTACAATTTCATCAAAAACAGTAAAATATCTAGAAATGAAATTAACCAAGGAGGTAAAGATCTATACTCAGAAAATTATTAGACATTAAAGAAAGAAACTGAAGAAGATAAACAAATGGAAGCCTATACTGTGCTCATAAATAGAAAGAATTAACATGATTAAAATGTCCGTACTACCCAAAGCAATCTTTAGAGTCAATGCAATCCCTATAAAAATACCAATGGCGTTTTTCAGAGAACAAGAACAAATAATCTAAAAATTTATTTGAAATCATATAAGATCCCAAATAGCCATGGCAATCTTGAGAAAGAAGAACTAAATTGGAGATATCACACTACCTGATATCAAACTATACTATAAGGCCATAATAATCAAAATGCTATGGTACTGGAATAAAAACAAACACAGATCGTAAAGATCTGTGGTATTGGCATAAAAACAGATCAATATAACAGAATAGAAAGCTCAGAAATAAATTCATGCCTATACGGTCATTTAATCTACAACAAAAGATGCCAGAATATGCAATGAGGTAAAGACAGTCTCTTCAATAAATGATGTTGAGAAAACTGGACGGATGCATGCAAAAAGTAAAACTGAACCACCTTCTTATACCATATACAAAAATAAACTCAAAATGAATTAAAGACTTAAATGTAAGACTTCTGGAATTACTTGAAAGGCAAATGAAAACTTATTATAGAATGCTTGTATTTTCTTTTATCTCTCTGGAACCAGTATATTGCTGGCAGCTATTGTATTAAAATAAAGTATATTTTCACTATTATAAAAAAATAAGATCCCAAACCATAAAACTTTTAGAAGAAAACATAGACAGTAAACTCTGATATTGCTATTAGTAATTTTTTTCTGATATATCTTCTCAGGCAAGGGAAATAAAAGAAAAAACAAACAAATTAGACTACATCGAACTAAAAAGCTTTCACACAGCAAAGGAAACCATCAACAAAATGACATAACAACCTACTGAATTGGAAAAGATATTTGCAACAACAACAACAAAAAAATAAACAACAAAGACAAAAAATCCAATTTAAAAACGGGCAGAAAACCTGAACAGGTATTCTTCCAAAGAAGACATACAGATGGCCAAAAGACATATGAAAAGATGCTCAAGCTCATTAATCTTCAGAGAAATGCAAATTAAAACCACAATGAGATATTACCTCACACCTGCTTGATTGGCTATCATCAATAAATCATAAAACAAAAAATGTTGGTGAAGATGTGGAGAAAAGTGAACCCTTATGCACTGTTGGTGGGACTGTAAATTGGTACAGCCACTATGGAAACAGTTTGGAGAATTCTCAAAAAATTAAAAATAGAACAACCTTTTGACCCAGCAATTGCACTTCTGGGCATTTATCAAAACAAACCAACAAATAAAAAAACACTAATTCATAAAGATATATGCACATCTATGTTCACTGCCACTATTCACAATAGCCAAGATATAGAAGCAACTTAAGTGTCCATCAATAGATGATTAGATAAAGAAGTTGTGGTTCATATATACAGTGAAATATTACTCAGCTATACAAAAAATGAAATCTTACCATTTTCAATGACACAGATGGACCTAGAGGGTATTACGCTGAGTTAAATAAGTCAGACAAAGATAAATACCATATGATTTCACTTATATGTGGAATCTAAGGAACGAAAAAAACAAACGAAATGAAAATGGATTCACAGACACAGAAAACAAGCTAGTGATTGCCAGAGCGGTGGGAGTTTAGGGGCTGGGTGAAAAGGGGGAAAGGATGAAAAAGTACAAATTAGTTGTTACAAAACATTCACAGGGATGGAGAGTACAGCATGGAGAATATAGTCAATATCATTGTAATGGCTGTGTGTAGTGTCAGATGGGTGCTTCAGTAACTGGGAGAATCACTTCATAAATTATATAAATGTCTAACCATTGTACTGTATACCTGAAACTAATATACATTTTTTTGTTAAATGATGGCATATTAAGTGCATTAATTGATTTGTATGTTTTACATCTATATTGTTAAAACTTTAAAATTTCTGAGTATAAAGGACCACTCTGAAAATTGATAGGTCAATGTCTTTGACAAGACTTCAAATTCTCCTATACAATGACTCTTCTTCATTTTGTAAACATGCTTAAGTCTTCACTAGCCTAAAATTAAGATGCAAAGCAAAACTTGCCTGAGTCTTGCTTCCTGTTCAAGGTATTATTTTCTCTATTTCCTTTCCTAGCCTGAGAACCACAGGGCAGAGCCCATAGTTTTTATGGTACTAGTATAGTGATTGGTAAACAATAGGTACTCAAATATAAATTAACATCTTAAGCTATCTATTCTCTAACTTGACTTTCTCACCATCTGTTATTTAAACCCAAACAATTCTTATCTATTATCTTAGTGAAACTTTCAAGTTTCTCCAATGAGGCAGTATAGGGTGGTTGTGAGTGTTGGCTCTGGGATCAGACTGCCTGGGTTTGAATCTTGATTCCACCACTCCTTTGCTCTGCAAACTTGGGCAAAGTTACCTAATATCACTATAGCTTAATTACTTCCTTTGTAGAAGGGGGTTGTTTAGGTTCAATGATTTAATATATGTAAGCACTTAGCACAGTACATGGAAAACAATAAGCACTCAAATGTTAGGTGGTGTCATTATTATTATTATTAATTAGACTCGATCTATAATACAACTCTAACACTGTTCACAATGTCGATAATTTTTAAAATCTTAAATTTCTATTTGAAGTCTTATGAAATTGAAATGAAGATGGCAGAACTTTAGCAATTTTTAATCAGCCAGACGTTAAAATTCTTTGTTCTTCCACAGTTTGCCCAGAGACAAATTCAGGAAATTCTTACTTGAGCAAAAATTATTTCAGCAGAAGATGGAAAAAATAGCCTCAGCCAAGATAAAAATGAAACCTCAATAAATTGTTCATCACAGGCTGCCTCATATAAAGCATAAGGTTATAATGGTATTCAAATTAGATGTTATAAGAACATCCGTTGTAAATATGAAGTGGTTATTATTAGTACATTTTGTAAATAGAACATATTTAACAATTTATGAGACCATGTTAATAAAGTTGGGTGTTTAATAGGCATCTCACATTTAAAATGTTTGAAGCCTAAATCTTATCCTTTCTCTCACCCTCAAACTATTCCTCCCTACTTGGCAAATGGCAACACCCTTTATTCAATTGTTCCACTCCAAAATCTGAGAGTCACATTTAACTCTTTTTCTTCCTACTCACTTGCCACAACCTTTCACCAACATATCTTATTGGCTCAAGGTTAATTCTGAATACTTCCTGCCACTCCCATTACTACCATTACAGTCCAAGTTTTCATAATTTCTCACCTAACCTACTATAATAATGTTCAAACTAGCCACTTTATATCTAGTCTAAATTATAGTCTAAATTTCCCACAGCAGCTAGAGTGATCCTTTTTTAAAGGCTAAATTAGATGATAGTACTCACCTACTCAAAATTCTCCAGTGGCATTCCTTCCATTGGAAGTTGGATTTTATATTGATCCCTTGCATACTATATAAGTCTCCACTGATTATGAAGTACATCCCCCATGCACTTCTCCAATCTCATGTTGCTGTTCTTTAAACATATCAAGTGTATTATACTACCTTTTATACTTACAGCATCCTCTGCCTATAATATTCTTCATCCAGATATTTGAATGGCAACCTTTTTTTCTTCATTCAGACTGCTGGCCTTATTTCCTTTCCTCAGAGAATTTCCTTGAGTATCCTACCTAAAATAGAACTGACATCAGTCTCTATCTCCCTACGCTACTCCATTTTTCTCATAGCACTTTTCACTACATGATATATTCTGGTGGGGAAGAAAAATATAGATACAAGCTTCATGAGCATAGGGACTCTGAAGTTTTGTTTACTGCTGTATTCCCAGCACCTAGTTTGCCACATGCTCAATTAAAATTTCCTATTTGGATGGCTTTTATATTTTCCTCTTGTTTGATTGCACTCTCTAGGACTTCCAATGTTATATTGAATAACAGTGGTGATAGAGACCAGCCTTGCCTTGTTCCTGATCTTGGAAGGTTTTTAGTTTTTCACCATTAAGTCAACTTGGAAAATCATCTGAAGTCTAATTGGTCATAACACATACATCTGAGGATATAAAGAAAAAGTCACATAGAAACTAGTAGGAGGGACAGACATGAAACTGGGCATGGTAGTTGAAAACCAGGAGGGAGAGCTCAACTACAGAGGTCCCCTGAAGGAATGAGGGGCCCTAGCTCTTCACAGGGGCTCCCCAGCCCAGATTTCCTGTCGCAGAAAGAGGAGTTCCCATAAAATCTGACTGTAAAACCCAGTGGAGATTCCTGCCAAATGAGAGAGATGAAAAGAATCTGAAAACATAGACCTCTCCCTTACAGGGCCTGTGCGCACACTCACTCACCTGCAGACATTCACCCTGGGCTTTGCCAGAAGGTCGGCAATTCGAGAGGCACAAGAGACATACAGGGAAAGATTGAGTTGTACAGCATGGGGTGAGGGCCGGAAAGACAGCTGCCATAGTTCTTTTGTCTGGCCCCCTTCTGGGGCAGTCTACAGATAGTCTCCATCTTGACTCCATTAAACCTACCCCCAACACAGCTAGTTCTGAAACTGCATTGGCCCAGTGAGATTGGCACACTCCATCCCATGTCTCCCTGACATCATGCACCAACCAAACCACAAATTGCATGCAACAAGCTCATTCCCAGGCAGTAAGCCACACCCTGTGCTTGCCCCGAGCCATGAATTTGAGAACAAACAAAAGCCCTCAGTTTGCGCAGCATGCTCATAGCCCATGCATCCTGGGACAGATTTCTGATGGTGGGCCCCAAGCCCCACCCTGAGCTACAGTATTTCATAAACAAATCTTGGTGTCTGAAGGCCTGAGGCAGCAGTAGATGGCCTTGCTGCAATCTGAGACTTCTATAGGAAGCCACAAATTCAGCATTGGCACAAAACCGGATTCTTCTATCCGAGTAAAATCTATTCACTTTGCCCTGCCCCACCCAACTCTCTTATCACTCAAAGCCTCTTACAGCTACAGAGTCATACGGGCAGCTGGCAGACAGCCTCGGGACTTGAGACACATTTATCCTTTTACTGAACTGCCCCAGGCCTGGTACTGGGGGTAACTGACTTCGGCTTGCAGTGTGGTCTTTCCAACTCACCTCCAGATCCAGCAGAGATAGCAACCATCTATGGATCATTTTGTAGCTCCTATTAGGTAGCCCTGAGCAATCAAAGGCAGCAGCTAACCTTGGTTTACTGGAAAGCCCCTCTCAAGGGGCACAAAACCAATGCACATGGAGGCTGGCACCAGACCACAACAGAGCAACTGCTGACTACTCCCATAAGTGTTACCAACA
>NW_006432669.1:8656329-8682390 GCF_000325575.1 Pteropus alecto
CATTACAGTCCAAGTTTTCATAATTTCTCACCTAACCTACTATAATAATGTTCAAACTAGCCACTTTATATCTAGTCTAAATTATAGTCTAAATTTCCCACAGCAGCTAGAGTGATCCTTTTTTAAAGGCTAAATTAGATGATAGTACTCACCTACTCAAAATTCTCCAGTGGCATTCCTTCCATTGGAAGTTGGATTTTATATTGATCCCTTGCATACTATATAAGTCTCCACTGATTATGAAGTACATCCCCCATGCACTTCTCCAATCTCATGTTGCTGTTCTTTAAACATATCAAGTGTATTATACTACCTTTTATACTTACAGCATCCTCTGCCTATAATATTCTTCATCCAGATATTTGAATGGCAACCTTTTTTTCTTCATTCAGACTGCTGGCCTTATTTCCTTTCCTCAGAGAATTTCCTTGAGTATCCTACCTAAAATAGAACTGACATCAGTCTCTATCTCCCTACGCTACTCCATTTTTCTCATAGCACTTTTCACTACATGATATATTCTGGTGGGGAAGAAAAATATAGATACAAGCTTCATGAGCATAGGGACTCTGAAGTTTTGTTTACTGCTGTATTCCCAGCACCTAGTTTGCCACAGCCCAATTTAAAAAAAAAAAAAAATGATTTTATTGAAGTATGAAAGAATGAAGCATTATATTTAATACAGATGTCTCTTCTGACAAAATATAGAGATTTTAGTATATTCTTTTTATTATTTGAACCATATTTGCCTTTCCTGTCAAGAGAGTTTATAAATGCCTCAAATTATCTTTCTACATTCTAAATATCTAATCTTAAAGTCTTTTTTAGAATCAGGACTATACAACTTAAATAAAAAAATGAAAAAATTGCTTAATAGCTTGAAGAAAGAAATAATCTGAAAGTCAAAAAATCGTTCCTGTGATTTAAAAAATGCTGATATTTAAATTTTTTCTTCTTGGTTATCATTGTAAAGCAACATTTGAATGAAGAATGTTTATATGAGCGACATTTGTAAGCAACCAAATTATGCTTCTTAATGCTAATATACCGTGTAACAAAGCAGTAAGGTGCCTGGAGTTCTGATATACTAAATTAATAATATAGCAAAAGCTAGAGTTTGAGGAAGGCTAAACACGCCTAAATACTCCAAACAGCAACCATAACCTTCTCCCTTTCATTTGCACTTTGCACTATCCTACTTTTCCTTCTCTCTTCTCCCTCTCTCTGTCCCTCTCCCTCTCTCTCATTGGCCCTAGAGAAATTTTTGATGATAGCAGCGGGAACAGAATCAAGGTCAATGCCTGTAGCTAAGCCAGTTAAAAACTTGCCAAGGTAGTTAATCATCCAAATGCACACATTTAGGCCTTTCTCCACCAATATTATATATTATATCCTCTTGGCATTGTCCTGAAGAAGGCTTATGTGTTTTGCATTTTAAATCAAAACGGGATTTGTTGTGGCACTTTAAAATCTCAGTCACTAGAGCACATTCCAATTTGGTCATTGCATCAAAATTTGAAAAAAAAACTTAAATAGTTTCAAAGGAAAAGTTTGTTATTTGAACTCTAAAAATGAACAAATTGATCACAATGGCAGAAACATTTGAATGGTGAGTGATCTTTATTTGATTTGTACATTCTGCTTCCAATCTGGGAATTTTTCCACCAAAAAAAAAAAAACTTGGCTGAAATATAGTCAGAATTTATATGTACTTTTATAATGGGCTCCAACAAAAAGTCTCAGCCTTTTTTCAAAATTTCACTTGCATAGCTAGTAACCTGATGGCTCGAAAATCATTAAGTTTTCCATACCTCCTGAAACAATTTCAATATGCTCTCTTTTGACATATCTTCCCAGATTACTAGGTTAAATTTGGAGGTCTTTCCAGGCCACCAATGCTGTGATAGTCTATTTCCAGAATCTGGCAGCAAGGCAGGCACCATTTTAGTGTAGACCTTTTAAGTAGGGAAATGGCAAGGAAGACGACTGCCAAAGTAACAGCAGAAGCATCATAGTGTTGGTGAGAGAATGCAGAGGAAGGAAATTTCCACTTAAGGAGCTTTTTAAAAGAGAAGATGTTTGGGGAATAGAATGCCCCAAAAAGACTCACAAGTCAAAACCCACAACAGGATTCGGTAGTTTACAGATCCTACCCTGAATTATCTCTGAGGCAATCATTTCAGAACCCCCATGGTGGTGTTGCCTGTATCTGGGGATTTTGCTTCTCACTGTCTTTCATCACTTTCACTACCCCCACGAAAATATCCTCATAAAAAGGGAGGTAGAAGTGAGTCAGCCTCTAACGTACAATTTAACTCTCAACTCCTGCAAAGGCTCGGGTCGCTGGAGGTGCCAGGGTTCCTACCCGCCGCGAGCAGAAACGCTTGGAGCAGGAGGGGCAGCCAGAGCCTCCTATTGGTTGCTCGAGAGCCCCGCCCCTCACCGCCCCGCCCCCTGGTTTCTGTCGCGAAGGACGCTGTGTCTGTTGGTTGTCAAGATGGCGTCGGCGTCGGCGGAGTCGCTGCTGCCACCTCTCCCGTTGTCAAGCCAGTTCGCTGCCACTGCTACCGTCGCCACCACAGCCACCAGCGCCGCTGCGCGAGAATCAGAGCTGCGGCTGTCAACCCTTCCGCGCCCGTGACTCGGGCCCTGAGACAGAGTGTAGGGAGGGGCCGAGGAAGAGGAGGAGGAGGAAGTGGGAGCTGCCATGAGGGAGGCGCGAGGGGCGAGCCGGGAGACGGTGCTGAGGTGAAGGATGCTGGCCTGGAGGCCGGGAGCCCGGAGCACGGTCGCGGGACTGGGCGCTGAATCTTCGGACACCCGTGACAGACCCCCGCTCAGCCCTCGGTTTAGTGGCGGGCATCATCGACCTGGTGCTTACCTGTATCCTTGGTTGCCGGGGTAGCGTGTTGGAAACGGGACCCATCTTTTTTCTCATTAGATTCCCATTACCACTGACGAAGGTAATAGAAAATAGCCAGTCATCTTAATGCGAGTGTTTGCTTTAGCACTGTCGTCGCTCCCCTTAGACTGGAAATTATACCGTTTTATCCTATTCTATGACCGATTTCCCCCACCCCTCCCCCCACACACACACCTTGTTATCGTACCCCCATTCTTCAACTTCGTTGTAAAATTTTTGCGAATTTCAAAATACATCAACTGTGTGTTCTATGGGGATTGTTTGCTTGCCTTCTAGAATTGTCATCGTGTTCTTCATATTATTCATCTCCTGATTAATCAGTCATGCCACTTGGAGAGAATTCCACAAATAAGTAAAATGTTTTGCTATTTTAAAGAGTCCATTTTAACACTTAACCTAACACCCTAATTCATTTACCAGGCTACTAAAGCCTAGTACAGTTGGGTAATTTGTTTTGTTTTCCATCCTCTGCCCAGTCCGTTGTCAGAGAGACAGCAGAGAAAATGAGAACCAAAAGACCTGAACGCTTCATGCTTGGTTATATCTGACCTTTTCCTAAGAATTGGTCGAGCCCACCTTTGATGTTGTTGTTGATTGCATTGCAGAAAATTGAATTTTCAAAATATGTAAACCATATTTATTCCTTCAGAGAATGTTGTGTTAATTAGCATTTAACCTTTGTACTCTCAAAGGGCTTGGTTGGCAGTGATGGTGTTGTATAATCATCTTTATTCTTGTCTTCTCTTTCCAAGTTGACCCCGTTTTATTTCCACATTGTCTCTTACCTCTGGAATGTTACAATTTTAACAGCAAGTTGACAAACAATTTTAATTTAGTGCCTTGCTCTTTCGCAGACTGTTCTAGGTGCTAGGGATTAAACTCTAGTGAGGAAGACAGATATGTGTAGAGCTTCATATCTGTTAAAATATCCCTCCTCTGATCATGCTTTCCTTTAGCTTCCATTCCTTCTGTCTTTACTTTCTTTGGCTAAATTCTAAAAATGGTAGCCTGCAATAGCACCTTCTAGTTTCTCTTATCTATTCATTATTAACCCCATTCACTTTGGCTTTTGCCTTTGCTACTCCCCAAAACTGTCCTCTCAAAGACGTGTTCTGAAATAAACAGTTATCATTTTCTGTATGAATTTGATTCTATCCCCTTGACATTGTATTTTCTTGGGACACTAAACTATTACAGTAACCCTAATTTATCTTTAAGCATTGTAAATGGCTCATTGACAAAGTATATCTTTCCATCGTTTTCATTAATGAAATGGTCGTAGATTTAATTCTTTTAATTTGACGTGGTATGAATGTTGATCTAAATATCAAAGAAATTCAGCAGTACCTCAAATGAACAAAATAAAAAAGACTTAATTACAGAATTGTAATGATGGCTTCCTGTAAAGACATATATTACTAAAAATATACTTAAATACTAAATATATGGTTAAATTTTAAAAAGTTGTAACTGATCGTTTCAGTAGATGCCCAAGAGGCTTTGATAAAATTCAACAAATTTTGCTAGTATGTGTGTATACATATATATTTTTGTTAGTTTGTGTTTTTGCTAGTATATATAAAAATATACGGTGTGTCTATATACATATATATTTAAATAGAGATAAAGGAATTCTTTTGAATATATTGAAGACACTAAATCAAGAATCTCATGTTACTAGTTGAAGAAACCATTAAACATCTTTTTAAAATATTAATTTGGATGTTCTTAGTATCTATAATGCTTCCCATTGAATATCTGGTACAAAGTAGCTGCTCAAATTTATTAAATGACTGACTAAATGAAAAAAAATAAAAGAACTGTAGTCTTAAAATTATCAAGTGGCTTGGTAAAATTACTGCATGTGATTTCCAAATATAAATTCAATACTCAGAGACCATCCAGCTTTCTATGTGAGTCAAAATTTCCTGACTCTAAAGTCTATAAAAGAACAAAACTTTATAAAGTTTACCTAATTAAAATTAGCTAAAGTTCTATTATTTCAATTTCTTATAAGAATTCAAATACAATAAAGTTTGAGGGTTTTTTTAAACTGAAAGGTGTCTCATGTCCCTTTTACACTGTGCCTCTTTTTTCATGTCTCCAGTCTTTCCCCCTTCTATTTTATCCTAGTACTTACTTTGTCTCTCTTCCTTACCCTATTTATATCTTATTCTTGATTATCTGCACATATTCTCTCACAAACATCCTTGGTTCTTTGTACCCCAAAAAGATGAGCTAAGATATAATGGCATGATATGATATAATACGGCATGTTCTGTTAATAAGTATCTTAATGTGGCTGGGTATAGGATTTATGTAAGGAAATGTTGAGAAATAAAGTTGAAAAACAGACCAGATTATAGAAATCTTTATATTCCAAGAAATTTGAATTTATCATGAAGATGATAAGGAGCTTTTGAAAACAACAAAGAAAGGAAAAAACAATCAGATTTGCATTTAGCTGGCTTCGTGGAGTTTCAAAGGGAGAATGACAAGTTTAGAAGTAAGGAGGTGAGTTAGAAGACTGCTGATTCCAGGCAAGGGATTTAGAATGCCTGAGCCAAGGCTGTGGAAGGGGTTACAGAGAAGAAAAAGGATCAGGATAGCTCTGATTAATTTGGCAGGAATGTAGGTTGTGTGATACATAATTATTTGTTATGGTAACATATTTAAAACAACCTAAATGACCTCTAATTGGAAAAAGACTAAATCGGGAGAGGGAAAGATTAGGATGAAGTAGATAGAGCAGATTAGGCTGTGCTTTTAAATTATAATCATGTGTTACTTACCCAATCCAACAACTCATAGTATTCTTGGGTTTGTTTGTTTTAATGTTAAGTATTTAGAAATTACCTTCCTTTGAACAGGTATTTAACAGAGATTCTTATGGAAATATCTTACCTATAAGGTATAGCTTATATGAAAAACAAAAATTTAATCAACCATCGATTATTTTTGAAACTTAAAGGTCATACTTTGAAAAGATGCAAAGGCAGCAGCATCTTTCTAACTCAGCAAACAAAAAATTATATGTGCATATTACATTTTTATATTTATACATAAACATTTATATATTTATGTTTGTATATACAGAGAGAGAGATAGTCATTTGATTAAATTTAAGAATATATAGTTGTCAGAACACTACAAACTTTACATTTGTGATTTTCTTTATGTTCTTATGATGAGATCTCAAACATGTTGAACAGAGTACAGAATTAACTCCACTTGCATCATAGTTCTGTATGCTTCTTACCTGAGCGAATGCTTCTTCGCTTGAGCCTCTTGTGTATCCTGAAAGGAACTCGCACTTTCCTCCACTGCCATGTTGTGACTTTTAGTAGTCAGCCATCTTGTTGAAGTCTGACTCCATCTAATAAAGTACTCTATTAGAGAAGAACAAAATAAATCTTTAGCTGTTTCTGTGCTAGCAAAGAATAATATTTCCTTCCCTTTTATTTTCATTTTTATAATTCCTTCAAAAGAAACTTTAAGTTAAAATGTGTATGTGTGTGTAGGTGTGTTTGTGTTGAAGTGGTACAAAATTTTACAGTAAAATGAAGATAAAATGAATATGGCCAATGGTGTAGAGGTGGTTAATAGCAACATCATTGAAAATGAATAAGCTCCCATTAGTTTCAAACAGGTAAAAGTTCAAATAAACATGATGGTTTCGAAATATATATAAATTTTTTTTGTAATAATACTGAAAGGATCCTGAAATTTACTGAAAAGTATAATTCATCTATTTTATTAGTGAAATATAACCTTCATTTTCTTATATACGTGCTTAAGATAGTAACTTTTTAATACTCAAATATCTGTGTAATGAAAGAAATGATATGCATTCTCCTTATCTGATGTCTAAAAGTAATTTTTGCCCCTAGAGAAAGTGAGACATATCTTCAGTTCTAATACCAAGACAGAATTTTTACATAAAACACTTGCTGGTCATATACCAACACTAATATGTATGCATACTAATTGTTCCACAAAAAATCATTTGTCATTAGTATAAGTCTATAATTATATTTATCAGATAGCACTGACACTTATTCACTAAAGTCATGAACCATTGTCCTTAATTTTATGCTATCATTAGAGATATGAAAATACATCTAGAGAAAAATTTAGAAGAAGAACGCCAAATATTACTGCAGCAACAAAAAATATGTCGAAATCGAGCACGTAAATATTTTGTGGAGTCAAACCGGAGAAAAAAGTAAGTGTATTTTATTCATAGTATAGAAATTAAAAGTCATTATAAATTAGTAGTGTTTCTACTTTGTACCATTTTATGAACCTAAGTCATGACATGCTTTATCTGTAAAACACTGATCAAAATTTATGTGGTTTTGTACATTTTATATTGTTTTTCTGCCTAAAGCACAAAGAATGTGGTGTATTTATAGTATTGACTATGACCATAGCCACCTTTTCTTGTCATAGAACTTCCAATTACAATGTCATATACACTTCTTAAAATGTATTATCTTCTTTATGTATTGTTTCATGATAAATTAAAAGATTACCAATTAGTATTTAGTCTCTAATAGAATATGATTTGGTTTTAATTTATTATTCACTTCTGTATAATTTTTTTGTATGTGCTATCCTCATCGTCTTATTGGAAAAATGGGAGGAAATATGAATAATGGTGGAAATGTGATAAAAGAATTTTATAAATGACTGCCATTAAAAAAACAGTTTTCTAGTATAAGCTGGAAACTAAAGTAAAAATGCAAACCAGTGACAATGTTTTTCAAGATTTCTTTAATAATTAGATTTTTTAAGATAATGTGGTTATGCCATTTTTTATTGTTTTTGCTAACTTGTTCATATTTCTACAATATATGAATATCATAAAAACCCTAAAATTTATTAAGTACCTCATTGGACATATGTTGCAAATCTCATTTGGGGAATACAAAATTATTTGCCTGTAATTTTTTTTCTGGCATACTTCTCTTTAGATTAACTCTTTAATTGTCTAGTGTACTTGAAATTATTTAATGAAACTTGTTTTTGTTTTGTATTTGTATGCTTCTGTTTTTCTCCTACCTTTTGGTTCCTAAAATTCTAAGCCTATAAAAGGCACATGATAGGTGTTCAATAAAGATGAATAATCATATGTTGAAAGAGTTATGGGCTTTGGAGTCAGAGATCTAGGTTTCAGTACTAGCTTCATGAGTTAGAGCAAGTTATTTAATCTCTTTGAGCCTCAGTTTCTCATTTATAATTTAAATTATTAGCATCTATTTCAAGGGATTATTATGTAGAACAAAAAAGAGTAAAAACACCTAAAAAGTTGAAAACACCTAAAAATAATTATTATGGTACCTAGCACATAGTGCTTCTTCCCTATTAAGCTTATTTATTTTGTCGATTAAGAAATTAGTATTTGTCAGTTGTGTTTTCTAATAATTGGCTTGCTCTGTGAAATAACAGACTTTATATATGGAATTTGATCCATAACTCCCTGTCTTCTCTCATCACATATGAATTCTGATGTAGGAAATATAGAAGAGGAATTTTGGTTTAAAATTCTAAGAGGCAGAACATTTTCCAGTACAATTTCATTATGTTTTATTTTTCTGTTATCCTACAATGCTATGTAAAGACATATAAAATTTTCTCTTTTAAACACTAATCATTTGTCTCTATATTTCACTTTTTATGAAGGAGACCAAATTATTTATTCACTTCTGAATTTCAGAATACATCTATCCTTATGCTCTTTTTTGGCCTTACTATTATTTATCCATTTATGCTTATACTATCCACTCACATTATGGTCACAGAGTTGTTGGGTTTTTCTAAGTATTTTTCCTGTAAGTAAAGACAATCTCCTTTCACTATTTCTGTCAGTTATACTTTGACATTGTCAGGGCTTTCCTAGTAGTACTCAAAGGAAAATGTTCGTAGTACCAAGTGCTCTTTATTTATTTCTATTAATTATTTAAAATCACACATTTTTATTTCCTTTTTTCCTTTTTTTTTTGCTTTTTTTACTTGCCAGTATTTTTCTTGTGTGTTTTTATCACGTTCTCCATTCTCTCATTTAGTATCCATATAATGGAGTCCTCTTTGTTTTCCTCCAAAACCTCTTCCCTTCCTTCACCAATAGGTACTGTTCAAATAGATACTGGTTACCTTTTAGGCCTATGCATAACTGGCATCCAGGGACTTTCCTTTATTGCTCTTAGGAGTTGAAGCCACAGTTTCTTGCAATTTCCTTTTTTTCATTTTGTCCTATACCATTAGTTTGCTAGAGCATATCCTCAAGTAACTTTCTAATATGCTGCTTTCTAGACTAAGAAATTTTAACATATATGCACACATATAGGAAATAAACCAACTTATTTCCTACATTGTTTTTAAATTTCCATTTTAGAACTATCTTTTGGTAAATAAGTGAACAGGCATTTATTCATTCAGCAAACATAGTTGATTGAGTAGCAATAATTAAACATCAGGAGAAAAATTATTTTACCATTAAACTTTAGAAATGGCAATAATCTGATTAAATGTGACTTCGTGAAGAAAAGAAGATGAAATAAATTTTAAGTGAAGAGCTCAAAAGGAGGCTTTGGATAGTTTTAAAACAATATAATGTAAATATATACAGGTGATCAGACAAAATCCCTATGTAACTAACTAGTAGAATAAGAGAGTAAAGGACAGAATAGGGGAAATTGCCCAAATAAAGAGAAAAGGAAACATTACCAAGTAGCAAGTAAGGCACAAGCACTTTAGAAGAGTCACTAAAATTTATAATTATAAAGATTCCTTTAAATATCCTAAAGGTAGAAAAAAATTACCTAGAGAATCATGGAATGAATTATTGGCAAACATGAAGTATAGGGTAGCTGCATTATCAATGAGAATGATAGAGCTTAGAGTTAGTTACCCATGAAGCAGGAAAAATATACCCTTAGAATAAAAAGGAATTATACTTTAATCAATGTCATATTTACCAAACCACATATAAAGACATAGTATAAGCTAAAAAATAGATTCAAATTCCAATAAGTTGCTATATCATTAGGTTTAAATATCCACAAGTATATTATCTATAATATATTAAAGGAAAATTAAAGAAATTTAGGATATTTAGAAGCTATCTTTGACCATTTAAAATAATGTCATAGAGAAGAGCCATTTATTCACTCAACTTTTACTGGGCTTAATATACTGGAGGATAAAAAATAAAATACATGATTCCTGCCCTCAAATTACTAATACTGAAGTAATAAAAGATGTCAATGCTATGCAATAAATACTATGATAGAGTCACCTACAAGGTACTGTGGCAACACATTTTATTTACTACAAGACAATAAAGAATTCCTGGAAGAGTAAAGTCTTACTAGATAATCAAGAATTAGCCAGGAAATATGAAGGGTAAAGGTATTTTAAGCAAAGAGAACAATATGTGAAAAAACTTAATGTTATGAAATATATGTATGATTTAGGCATAGAAAAATGCAGATGAGAATCAGAAGATGAAGCTAGAGAGTTGGTAGGAGACATTTCATTAAATAGCTTTTCTGCCGATCTAAAGAAATTAAACTTTATCCTTAGGACTCTGAGATGCTGTTGAAAGAGAAGTGTTATGATCAGATTTACATTTTACCTCATTATAGTAAAGGGGTAAAGAATGAATTGACAGCACAGACTAGAGGCAAAGAGAACAGGTAAAAAGCTGTTATACAATCTGAGCAAGAGAATGAGTATGGAGGTAGAGTTGGAATTAAGCAGATAGGGTCAGTAGGAGTCAAAGATCAATATGGGTGATGCATGAAAACCATTGTCAGAAATGGAATACTTACAGATTACGCAAACTTTAACATTTTAATATGAATCTTTCTAAATTACAATGTACACTTCTATCTTTTATATAAATTATGATAAATATGGTTTAATCTTTTCTTCATGCCATAGAATCATTATTGTGAGCATGAAATATTCTACTGTTATATTACCATACTGCCCTTTAGCTTTTAAGCTTATTTAATTTATAATCGTAGCCTCGGACAGGTAAGTTTGGTGAATTCTATTAAAAATTTTCTCCCTCACTGTTAGCTGTAATTTTTCTTTCTTAAACTCTTTATTTTGAGTTAATTCTAGATTCACACGCAGTTGTAAAAAAAATAATATGGAGAGGTCCCATAATACCCTTTATTCAGTTTCTCCCAATTATAACATCTTGCAAAACTATAGTTCATTTTGACAAACAGGATTATGACATTTATACAGTCAAGATACAGAACATTTTCATCATCACAAAGATTCCTCATGCTTCCTTTTTATAGCCAAACCTATTTCCCTCCCACACCCACCTCCTGGAAACCACTAATCTGTTCTCATTTCTACAATTTTTTCACTTCTAGAATGTTACATAAATGGGATCATACTGCAAGTTAGCTTTAGGGATTGACTTTTTCACTTAACACAATTCTGTGGAATTTTTCCAGGTTGTTGTATACATCAGTAGTTCATTCATTTTTGTTGTTGAGTATTATTCCATGATATGGATGCACAAGAGTTTTGCTTAATCACTCACCCACTGAAGGACATCCAGATAATTTCCAGTTTGAGTTTACTATAAATAAAACCGCTATAAATATTTACATGTAGATTTTTAGGTGAACATAAATTTTTATTTGTCTAGGATAAATGACCAGGAACATAATTGCTGGGTCTATGGTGGTTGCATGTTTAGTGTTTTAAGAAACTGTCAAACTGTTTTTCAGTGTGACTGAACCCACTAGCAGTGTAAGAGGATCTAGTTTTCCATACCTCATTAGCTTTGGTGTTATCACTATTATTTTATTTTAAGCCATTCTTATAAGTGTGTAGTAATATCTCATTGTGATTTTAATTTTCATATCTCTAATGGTTAATGAAGCAAAGTATCTTTTCATGTGCTTATTTGCCATCTGCCTGTCCTTTTTTTTTTTCCCCGTCCTCTTTGAATGAAATTTCTCTTAATGTCTTTTCTCCATTTTCTGTTTAGATTATTTGCTTTTTTTACTGTTGAGTTTTGATAGCTCTATATATTCTAGATAACTAATCCTGTGTCAGATATGTGGTTTGCAAATATTTTCTCCTACTCTGGAGCTTATCTTTTCATCTTAACTGAGTCTTTCTTAGGGCAAAGGTTAATTTTTATGAAGTTCATTATATCAGTTTTTCTGTTTATGAATTGTGCTTTTGGTGTCAAGTCTAAGCTCTTTGCTAGGCCCTACGTCCTGAAGATTTTCTCCTATGTTTTTTCCTAAAAGTTTTAGTTTTATAAACTTTTTATAGCTTATAATTTTATAAACTACATAAAGTTCATAGTTTTATAGTTATGTCTGTGATAGATTTTAAGTTAACTTTTATATAAAGTGTGAGACTTAGATCAATATTCTTTTTTTTTTTTCACCTGTGGATGTCCAGTTAGTCCAGCATTGTTTGTTGGAAAAGCTATTTTTCCTCCATAAATTGTTTTTGTATCTTTTCAAAAATCAGTTGAGCATATTCAGTTAATCTATATGTCTATCCCTCCACCAATACTACACAATTTTGATTACATAGCTATATAATAAACCTTCAAATACAATAGACTGATTCCTCTCATTTATTTCTTTTTCAAAATTGTTTTAGGTATTCTAATTCCTTTGCCTTTACATATAAAATTTAGAATAATCTCGTCTGTATCTGCGAAAACTATTGCTGGGATTTTTATAGAAATTTCATTATTACCTATAGATCTATGTGGTGTAGGGAGAATTAACATCTTTTCTATGTTGTCTCCTAATAAGTCTACTGAGTTTTTAATTTCAGTTGTGTTTTTCAGTTCTAAAATTTCCATTTGGGTCTTATTTATATCTTCTATTTATTTTTTGAGACTTGCTTTTTTTTTCACTTGCAAACATGTTCATACTCATTGAAGCTTTTTTGTCATGGCTGCTTTAAAATCTTTGTCAGATAATTCTAACATCTCTGTCATCTTGTTGGCATCTTTGGATTGGCTTTTTCCATTCGGTTTCAGATTTTTCTGTTCTTGGAATGACAAGTGATTTTCTATTGAAACCTGAACATTTTCTTTTTATGTCATGAGACTCTGGATATTATTTTAACCTTCAGCTTTAGCTGACTCTCACTGGCACTATGCCAACAGGGGAAGAGGGGGCAGGAAGACATCGTCTTATTACTAACAATCAGGTGGAAGTCTAGGTTTACCACTCAGCAATTGTCGACCTCAGGTTGGGGAAGACTCCTTATGACTGCTAGACAGTAGTAGGAGTTCCAGCTCCACATGGTCTCTATTGACACCCCGGTATGAGTGGCCTCATTTAAAAATGTTATATTTTATTCTTAAAACAATTTTTTTTTCCAATTGCATTCTTTAATTTGAAAGCGTGTTAGTTTATCCTTTTTTAAATTTCTTTAATTTCTAATCATCTCAAAATACAATTGAATTTTAAACTTAAATATGATCATATCTCCAGAAAGTTGTAACTACATAAATCTGAAACGTGGTTCCATTCACAAAATACATCATATATATATAATCACAAGAGGCCAACTCTCCAATTCTGCCTGTGTCTCCTCTGACCTCAGATACTCTTCATACTACTGCTTGGGTTCTACTGTTAAGGAAAGTGTGGTTGTGATGGTTATTTGTTCACTTCTTAAGAGTATTTCCAATAGAACAAAACAATACTCCATAGTTATGGATTCCTGGGAAACCAGGACAAACAGTTTGGCATGTGGCCATTATTTAATGAGGTAGCTCACTTTGAGCCAAAGTACTCCACATGTTTTATGAGGCAGCATTGAACATTGTTAAACAAACCCTTCACAAGTTGCTAAGGCACATTATTCACAGTACCCAAGATATAGAAACAACCTGAATGTCAACAGAGACATGGACAAAGAAAATGTAATATATATGTACCATTGAATATTATTCACCCTTTAAGAAGAAGGAAATCCTGTCATTTGTGACAACACAAATGAACCTGAAAGACATTATGCTAAGTGGAATAAACCAGACACACAAAGACAAATATCATATGATCTTACTTATATGTGGAATCTAAAAAAAAGTTGAACTCAGAGTAATAAAGTAGAATGGTGGTTATGAGAGGTTGTGGGGAGGGCTGAGAGAAAAGGAAAAATATTGATCAAAGGGTACAAATTCTCACTTATAAAATGAATAAGTTCTGGAAACAATATACAGCATGGTGACTGGTTAATAAGAATGTATTATATACTGGAAGGTATTTGCTAAAAGTATTCTCACCATACACATACAAAAAATAGTAACTGTAGGAGGTGATGGATATGTCAGTTTGATTGTGGTACTCATTTAACAGCGTATACAGATATCAAAACATGTTGTATACCTTAAGTTTATACAATTTTTATTTATCAAAAATAAATTTTAAAAAATTTTTAGTTACTAAGGCAGACCATGTTTCTTCTGTGAAAAAGGCTAATTCCAGGGTTAATGAGAAGCAGCAAAATAATCTTCCAACTCTGATTTCTATAATGGCAGAAAACTATCATTCTTTTTTTCATCACCAGCTCTTTTCATTCGCACACTTACCATAGTGCCTAGCACATAATAGCATAAAAGGGAGTCAGTAACTAGTCATTAAGTGAATAAGGAAAGAACTATATTAATCATCACTACAATTGCTTATTAAATCTATTTTATTATTGGGCCTATCATTGAGTTTAGAAGTGGAAACTTCTGCTTGTTGGTCACATTATATCCTTAGCATAATTAGATTCAGACCAACACAGGATTTATTCCTTATGATCCTGGAAAGTATTGTGGGAAATTATTATTACTTTATATATACATTTTAGCCTAGAGAGCAGGGCCCCTATGGAACAATATTAAATAATAGTGATGGTAATTTCCTATCAAAATGACCTTCTGATTATATCAAAGGACATATCAACTCTTAGCTTTGGAAAGCCATCGTTCCTTCACTGGCAAACTTTGCTGAACTGGTGATAATTTTCTCAATTTCTCTAAAGTTGCGATTTTTTTTTTTCTTTTTTCCAACTTGGGGCTTTTGCATGCTGTTTCTTCTGCCCAGAGCACTTTTTCTCCCATTATTTTCATGACTGGCCTTCTTATTCTAAAAATTTTAGCTTAAATGTCATGTCTCAGAGAACTTTTACCTTATTCAAAGTGAGTTCCCTTGGTTTCCTATATCAGACTAGAGTTTCCTTACTTCATAGCACTTATGACAATTAGTGATTCTTTGTTTACTTGGTTTTGTTAGCTTGCCTCACTAGATTATAAATAACTGCATAGACTATGTCTTACATTATTGTTATATTCCCAGAAGATAAATTATTATTAAGTTAAACTAATAGAAAACTGCTTTTATAACTTCTCCGATCTATTTAAAGTTGACATATGGGCAAACATTTATTCGATTGTCATTTATTAAGCATCTGTCAGGTGCAAGGCTTTGTGTTAGGCCCAGAAATTCCACAAATTAAATTTTTAGTCCTTCCACTCAATGAACTTAGAGTTTGATGGGGGAGACAGGCAGTTAAAATGTAGTTAATTCTTTAATTCAGCAATTCTGTGGAGTGCTTGCTATGTTCCAAGCACTATGCTATGTGCTGACACAGACACCGTCCTTCTTATAATACTTAGAGTCTAATAAGCAATACAGAAATTTAAATAGATAATTACAATTTAGTGAGATAAATATTATGATAAAGTTAAGCTTAGGGTTCCATGGGAAAACAAACTTTTGTTAAGTGTGGATGTTGGAGATAGAAGTGCTTTAGAAGAGAAGAGAAAAATTACAAAAAGTTTGTTACATAGTATATAAAATAGTCATTAAAAACCTGGCAGAATCGGACTGCCTAGTTTAGTGATTATGTGACTGTGAAAAAAATTACCTTTCTAAAATCATTTTTTCATTTGTAAAATATTCAACTCAGAGAACTGTTATGGGATAAAACAAGGTAACGCATATAAAATACTTATCATAGTGATAAGTGCTGGTCATAGTGAGTCTTTGTAATAATAATTACTCTTATTATTCAGTTTTCACAGGTCATCTTATGTGTAGCGACAAACTTCCCTTTGCCAGCAACCTTCCCCTAAACTTTCTAAATCAGTCCCTAGAATCCTAATCATATCCCCTGTCCAAAAAACAAAAGTCAGTTTTATAAGTACTTACCCACATATATAGTGTCTTTGGGAAGAAAGTAAACATGGAAAATGTTTAGCCCCTCAAAAAAAAAAAAATTAAGACTAAAAGCAATCAAAGACATATGATTGCACTAGAAACTATTCCTAGAACCTCAAGTTGAGGTAAATATTGATGCAAGCAATTTTTTTAGTGTGTGACAAATTCTCTGCTTGCAGCTTCTATTTTTCTCTATAATAAATGATGTGAGAGGGAGATAGACAGTGATATTGTGGAAAGTGTGAAGAGACTAGTAGACATTTGATAGCTACAAAGGGATGAGGTATGAGTGATTAGTGCTCTTCACTGTCACTTTTAACTATTGTTCTCTTTTTTATCTAAAATCTTCCAGGTCTTTTAAAGTACATGCCATAAAACTATACCATTCACCACTATCTCTCCTTATTGCAGTCATCTATAGATCCTCTACATCATTCCCTGAAAGTTTTAGCACCCAGCTCTTTTTGTCTCCTTACCACTATTCCAGTGATAGTGGACCATCCATCCAACTTGGTGACCTGTGACAATTCCTTTGTCAGAGATAAATATGTATTCTTGAACTTCATGTGTTCAATGCCATTCAGCTATTACCCTCGACCTCCAAAATCTCAATTTCAGGCATCTTAATCTCTGATCTATATTTCCTATATTCCCATATAACTTTTTCTAGTACCTTGAATTTAGCAATTTTAAGACCACGCCCCAATCCATTTATCTCATTACCCTTTCTCTGTTCATCTCATCCCTCGTATCCTCACTTCTATTAAAACTGAGTTTATTCCATGTTCTATCACTATCATTCCCTCGCATATACTTTCAAATCCTTTGTAGTCAGTCTCTACCCATCATAGCAACCACTGTTCTGATTTCTAACATCAGAATTCATTTTTCCTATTTTTGCACTGTTTCTGGTTTCTTTCATGTTCCTCCATGTCATTACATATATTGGTAGTTCATTCTTTTTTTATTGCTGAGTGATGTTCCATTGTAAGATTATACCATGATTTGTTTATCCATTCTCCTATTAATGGACATTAGGTTGTTCTAATTTGGGGTTATTAATTGAGCTGCTGGCTGAAAGATAATTCAAGCCGAAATGGCAAAACATGAGAGAATAAGTAAGACATCTTTTTGTGGACAATATGTTTCATTTCTCCTGAGTAAATACTAAAAGTAGAATTGCCAGGTCTCAATGTATGTATATGTTTACCTATATAAGAAGCTGTCAAGTTTTACAAAAGGGCTGACTGACCATTTTACACACACACCAATAATGTACATGAGATCCAGTCGCTTCGTAACCTACCCACTCGGTATTTTTATAATTTTAGACATGCAGTAGGTATAAAATGATTTTGATTTGCACTTCCTGGATTAGCCATTCATATATGATTTTTGTGAAGTCTTTGTTTAGATATTCTGTCCATTTTTATTTGGATTATTTGTCTTTTTTTTTTTGAGTTGAAGATTTTTTATTATGGTTACAATTCCTTTGTCAGAGATAAATGTGTATTACAAGTCTTTTCTTGCAAGCTGTGGCTTGCCTTTTCATTTACTTAATGAAATCTTTCAAAAAGTATTTTTCACTTTTGATGAAGTATAGTTTATCAATTTTTTGTTCTATGGTTACTTCCTTTTGTGTCTTTTCTAAGACATTTTGTCTACCCCAGGTTTATGAAGATAGTCTTGCTTTCTTCTAGAAAGTTTATATTTAGCTTTTAGGTTTCAGTTTATCATCTATCTCAAATTATTTATGTGTGATGTTATGGAAGGGTTGAGGTTCATTTTTTCCATAAGTTTATCTAATTGCTGCAGTACTATTTGTTGACAAAAAATTTTTTCTTTCTCCATTTAGTGGCCTTGGCATCTTTTTCAAAAATCAACTGACCATATATGTGATGGTTTCCTTCTGTATTCCATATTCTGTTTCATTAGTCTATCTATCCTATACCTGTACTACACTGCCTTGATTATTGTAGCATTTTAGAGGGAATTTTCAACAGCAGAACTGTTGACATTTTGGATGAGATCATCCTTTGCTATGAGAGGCTGTCCGTGAATTGCAGGATGTTTAGCAGCATCCCTGGCCTCTACATACTAGATACCAGTAGTATACTCCAGTTGTGACAATTAAAAATATCTCCAGACATTGCCAAAGGTCCTCTGAGAGGGGAGGGGCATAATTGCCTCCATTTGAGAACCACTATCTATAGTGAAATGAGGTAGTATGCATCCTCCAATTTTGTTCTAATTCAGGATTGCTTTTCCTATTCTATTTTTGCTTTTCCATATAAATAAACCTACCTAGATTTAAGTAAGATTGTGATGAATTTATAAATCAACTTAGGAAGAATTGATATCTTAACAAAATTGAGTCTTGTAATACATGAAATCTGTGAATAGGGTATATCTCTCTCTTCCTCCTCCCCTCTTTTTGTTTTGCTTTGTTTTGTTTAATTTCTCTCAGCAGCATTTTCTGATTTTCAATGTAGAGGTCTTACAGGTCTTCTGTTAAATGATTCTTAAGTATTTTTTATTTTGCAAATTTTGTTTAATTTAATTTTTCATTGATATGTGTAGAAATACAATTGGTATTCCTATACTGACCTTGTTTTCTGAGAACTTGTTAAGTTCACTCATTAGTTCTAGGAGTTATTTTAAAATTTTCTTAGGATTTTCTGTTTATGAAATTGTCATCTACAAATAGGGAAATTGAGTCCTATCTTTCAAATTGATATGCCTTTTATTTTTATTTTTGCTTTTTTGAACTTCTAAAACCTTCAGTACAATAGGGAATAGAAGTAATATGAGTGAGCATCTTTGCCTTCTACCCTTTTGTGGGGAAGTATTCACTATTTCACCATTAACTATGCAGCTAGCTAGGGATTTTTGATATATGCCCTTTATCAGATTGAGTAAGTTCTCTTCCATTTCTAGTGTGCTAAGAGTTCTTCTCATGCATGTGCATTGAATATTGTCATATAGCATTTATCCTTTGGTCAATATGGTGAATTGCATATATACATAAATGTATGGATTTTATATATATAAATGTATAGATTTTATTTGCCAATATTTTGTGAACGATTTTTGTATAATGATTATAAGAGATGTTGTTCTATAAAGTTCTTGTAATGTCTTTGTCAAGTTTGAAATCCAGGTTATGCTGGCTTTATAAAATATGTTGTGGAAGTGTTTTCTTCATCTCTATATTTTAAAAAAGATTACATATAATTGTTATTTCTCCTTTAAATGTTTGGCAAAGAAAGTAATAAAATATCTAAACCTGGAGTTTCTTTGTAAAAAGCTTGTTAATTATAAATTATATTTTATTTTTCAAATTTATTTTTCTTCTATGTCAAGAATTTGTCCATTTATCTAAATTGTTGAATTTATTAGCATAAAGTTGTTCATAATAGTCTCCTAAGGTGATATTAATACCTGTGGTATTTGTAGTGATAGCCTATCTTTCATTTATAATCTTGATCATCTTTGCGTATTATCTTTTTTTCCTTCTTTGTTCTTTTTTTCCCATCATTTTTTGTTTGTTTCATTTACCATTCTTGTTAGAAGTTTATCAATTTTACTAAGATTTTCATAAGCAGCTTTATGTGGTCTCTTTTTTGTTTACTATTTTATTGCTTTCTTTTCTTATTTTTATTAGTTCCTTTCTTCTTACTTGAAAACAAATTTGCTTATCTTCTAGCTTCTTAAGGTGGAAACTGAAGTCATTGATTTTAAACCTTCCTCCTTTTATATTGTAGGCATTTGAAGTTACAAATTTCCCTCTGAACTATCTTATAACTGCATTTAATTAATTTGATATGCTGTATTTTCATTTTCATATCGTTTAAAATTCTCCATTTGATTTCTTCTTTGACCCATGGCTTATTTTAGAAGTATGTTGTTGGGTTTTGGGTTTTTTTGTTTTTTTTTTTAATTCCAGTTGTTTGGAGCTTTCCTATATATTATAGTTGATTTCCAATTTAAATCTATTTTGGTCAGAGAACATACTATGTAAGATTTAAATCTTATGAAATTCATTGACATTTATGTTATAGCTCAGCATGAGAGTTCTTACATTGTACTTAAAAAGAGTGTAAATGTATATTACAATTGTTAGGTATAAATAGTTGTTCTATAAATATCAACAAGGACAAGGTAGTTGATAGTGCTGTTCAAATCTTCTGTATTCTTACTGATATTTTTAATCTGGTTGCTCTATCAATTATTAAGAGAGGATGATATCATATGCAAGGATAATTGCAGATTCACCAGTTTCTCCTTTTATTTCTGTTTGCTTCAAGTATTGTGAAGCTCTGTGATTAGGTGTATACATATTTATGATTTTAATGTCTTCCTGAAGAATTGATCCTATCATTATGAAATGTTGTTTTTCATCTCTGGTAATACTCCTTGTCTTAAAGCCTGCTATATCTGATATTAATATAGTCAAATAAATTTCTGATTTCCCATCCTTTTGCTTTAAACTTACCTGTATTTGCAGTGGTTCTCTTGGGTCTTTCTTTATATCCAACCTAGCAAGTGCTAAATCAGAAACTGAAGAACTGTGAGGGGTTTGAGATTTTAACCTACTTGCAAGCTAGTGATTTAACTTACCACAGTTTCATATATGTTGTGGTAGGCTGAAAGAAAACATAAAACCCCACATTTAGAGACAAAGACTGTATATTACTCATGGGAAAAGCAGCAGCCCAAAAGATAATGCAGTGAGTGGGGTTCCTTGCAGACTAGAAACCACAAATGTGGAAACTCTGATATTATATATGGCTGCCACTCATCGTCCCTTGCAGAGAGAGACAAAGGAGCCTTATCTTTACCCTGGAATGTAAGCAAGTGTTATCCAGGGAAGGGAAGGAGAGATATTTATCTTTAGTACTCCGGACTATCTCCAGGAAGGGAGATCATCACTAAAATAAATCAGTAATACTAAGATCTCTTCTTACCTAACTAGATAAATGTAAATTTTTCTCATTACCAGTGAAATACGTTAGAAGAAAAATACAAAATATAAAATATCTCAGGAACATACATCTCTGTTTTTAAAATATATATATATAGTAAGTGTAAGTTGTTTTGTGCAATACATGCTGCACTATCAGCCATGAGAAATAAAGATGACAGTTGCCTAAGTTGGCAATTGCAGTCTATTAATACTCAAACTGAATAATTCATGGCATAGTGCTGATTACTGAGAATACTTTATTATCAAAATTCTAATTTTGAATTTTTTTAGTCAAAAAAATGTAATAAATAGATGTAACAAATATTTTATAATTAACATGGAGAAATAAACAATTTTTATTTTAAATATTCCTACCCCACTAAATAAATGTTAGTTTTAAAAACATATATTGATTTAAAGTTATTATTCTGATTATTTACTGTTGTGTAACAAACCACCCTAAAATTTGGTAGCTTGAAATAACAACTGATTACAGTTCTCTGTGTTGACTGATTCAGGTGGTTGAATCTCACTTGGAAGTCTCATGATGTTGCACTCAGATTTCAGCTGTGGGTGGAGTTATCTGAACGTTCAACTGAGCCAGACATCCAAGATACCTTCTTATCACATGTTTTGTTCTTGAGCCGGGGTGACTAGAACAGCTGGAAGCTAGGCAGGCATCACTTTACATTGTCTTTACTGTTAGCTAGTTTGGACTTCTTGGCATCATGATCTCAAGGTCATCAAACTTTTTACATGGCTCTGTCTTTCTTTCTATAGAGTAAGCATTCCAAATGACCAAGTGGGAAACTCCAAAGCTTCCAGTCTAGCCTGGGAAATCACACAGCATAACTTCTGTAACATTCTGTTGGTTAGAAGAGAGTCACAGGGCCAGCCTGATTAAAGCAGAAAGGACTACATAAACCATTCATTGGAGACTATCTTTGGAGACTAGATACCATAAGAGTACACTCATGTTTTAGTCCCCTTGACACTGCCATTTTAATCTCAAGTAAGAGCATATGAATTTAGAACTTTTTGAGTTGACTATCAGCTTCTGCCAAGCAAGCCTTGGCTCCCTCCTCCTAACAGAAAGTAAAATACTTTCTTTTCTCAACTCTCAGTTCTCTTTTATAGTTATATCCAATTTAGGTGTCTTATGATTCAGATACAACTTGAACCTCTGGCTTTCTTCTTCCTCAATGGTTACTTTCCTCTAATGTAGTGGAAATTGGGGGTGAAGTAGGGAAGTGTTTATTTTACCCTCTACCCTAATTGTGCACCTAGTGTTTTTCCTCAACTGACTCTAGTCAGTTTTGTTTGGGGCTGCTGCTGGTTATTGCCAAGAATTTTTGAACCTAGTAACCTTGATAGAATGCTATTCAGTCTACATGTATGGCAGCAGAAGTATAAATCTCCAGCAGGTCCACCATTCTCCAGGGTTCCATCACATAGGGTTGTTACGAGTATATCATACTTCATCAAAAGATTTTCCAGTGGTGAGCCTTTAACTATTTGGAATAGACTAATTCTTTTTTGTATGGAATTGTCCTGTGTATTATAGGACAGTTAGCGTCCTTGGTCTTGGGGAACTAAAACCTGGTAACCTACTCAATTATTGTGAAAATCAAATTCCACAAATTCCCAGCCCTCTTGGGGAATGGGAAATGTCCCATATTGAGAACTACTGGATTAGAGTATTTAAAGGAAACTATTTAAAAACAGAAAAATTTGGTAAAATTAAATGACAACTATATTCTTTCCTACAGTCTAAGGGAAAACTTACAATGTTAAATGAATCCCTTTAAAGACCCTCTTAGTTTCTAACCTGACTTTCTTGTCCAAAAGTCTAGCTATAAAAACCTTGCCTCTATAAAACCATACCACACTACCAGCGGAGGTTCTAGTCTATTAAGATAGCCACTTGTCTCATGTGTCTATTGAGCACTTAAAATGTGACTAGTCCAAATGGAGATGTAAAAATACACTTAGTACACTAAAGGATATAAAATATTCCAATTTTTATATTGATACATGCTAAAAGGATATTTTTAATATTAAGTTTGAAAAATATTGAAATTTCTTCTGTTTTTAATGTGGCTACTAGAAACTCTAAAATTACATGTACAGCTTACATTTTATTTCTAGTAGACCGTGCTGACAAATTATATCTTAGTACAGAGACGCTTAGGGGTTCAATCTGATTGGACAAAGGAGCTTAAAGCTGCACTTACATTGTATATTACATAAGTTGAGGAATCAACGTCAATATCAAAGACCTGGAGGATTCTTATGTTTTTATTGCAGCAAAATAAACATAACACAAAATTTACCATTTAAACCATTTTTAAGTATATAGTTATGGGATTAAGTACATTCACGTTGCTGTGCAGCCATCATCCATCTCCAGAACTTTTTTAACCTTCTCAAGTGAAACTCTGTACCCATTAAACACTAACTCTCTATATCCTCACTCACTCCAGCCCCTGCAACCACTGTCTTTACAAATTTGACTACTCTAGGTACCTCATATAAGTGGAATTGTACAATATTTGTTCTTTTGTGATTGGTTTATTTTACTTAGTAGAATGTCTTCAAGGTTCATCCATATTGTAGCATATGTTAAAATTTCCTTCCTTTGTAAGGCTGGATAATATTCTATTGTATGTGTATGCCACATTTTGTTTATCCATCTGTGAATGGATACTTGATTTGCTTCCACATTTTGGCTATTATGAATAATGTTGCTATGAACATGAATACACAAACATTTGTTTGAGCCTTCTTTAACTTCTTTTGAGTATATTCTCAGAAGCAGAATTGCTAGATCATGTCTTAACTCTAAGTAATTTTTTGAGGAATCACTATACCATTTTCTACAGCAACTGCTCATTTTACACTCTTACCCAGCAATGTATAAGGATCCCAACTGTTGTCACATCCATGCCAACAGTTGTGATTTTCTGGCTTATTTTTTTGTTTGCTTCTTTTGTTTTTATAGTAGCCATTTTGATGGGTGTGAAGTGGTATCTCATTGTGGTTAGAATTTGCATTTTCCTCATTATTAGTGACATTGAACATCTTTTCATGTGCTTATTGGCATTTGTATATCTTCTATGGAGAAATGTCTATTTAACTCCTTTGCCCATTGTTTAATCAAGTTATTTTTGTTGTTGTTGAATTGTAAGAGTTCTTTACATGTTCCTGATATCAGTTGTTTCCCAGATATATGATTTGAAAATATTTTTTTCATCCCCTGGGTTGCATTTCACTGTTAATAGTATTCTTTGATGCATAAAAGCTCTTAATTTTGATGAAGTCCAATTTGTTTTTTCTTATGCTGCCTATATACTTTTTGTATCATATGCAACAAATCATTGCCAAATCCAGTGAAGTTTTTCTCCTATCCTCTAAGAGTTTTATACTTTTAGCTCTTACGTGTAAGTCTTTGATTGATTTTGAGTTAATTTTGTATATGCTATAAAATGGTCCAACTTTATTCTTTTGCACAATCCAACATGGACTCTTGAAGGAAATTGTTTTGGGAGGTAAAAATCTCTCCCACCTGTGGCACTATACCACTACCTTCTACCTACCACATACCACAAGGGTTAGACTACTTGAAGATCTATAGCCCTACTGCCCAGAAGTATAGTTCCCTAAATCTGAGTTATTTAGACAGAAATAATGCCCTAACTAGTAGATGTCATTGCAAGCATGGTTAATAGTAACCTATGATGCTAAAAATTTTCGGGAGTTCTTACCAACCACACAACATCATTAATTCCAAAGATATCACTTGGAGGTTTCTTTACCAGTAAGTTGCAGGCTTCCTTTTTCATTTTTCTCATTGTCCAGTAGATAATTATTGAAACACACACACAGGTTTTCTACAGACAAAATTAATTCTCTGAAACAGTTTAAACTGTAATTTAAACTAGAGAATATAACTCAACTGCCTAGGAGAAATCAGAAATTAATGGAATAAGAAAGTTAAGAAAAACAGGGAATGGTAAGTATTACAGGCAGGTGTTTGTAGCCGTGTGAGAATAAGAGTACAGGGTTGCCAAATCTTCATTTTCAAGAGAAGCGGGAAATCAAGATTTTTATGTAAATTGTCTGGATTTTTAGCACAATTCAGACTTAACATGACGGCCAATTTTAAAGTTTTGGTCTAAAAGAAAAAGAAATATACAGTATTTTCCTGACTGCTCCATAATTTGCAAGGCTGCTTCTTTCACCAGTGAATTAGTTCTTCACATTACAAAATGTAACTTTTTAGAAAAGAATTTTTCCACAGCAAGGCTTAGGAGGTGGAAAATTAGAAAGAGGCTCATTGCAGACTTCTCCAAATTGTCCACTACATTTGTGAGTCTGTTTTTGATTAGTTCGTTCTTTTTGTTCCTTAGATTCTGCATATAAGTGAAATCATATGGTATTTATTTTTCTCTGTCTGACTTATTTCACTCAGCATAATAACTTCTAGGTCCATCCATGTCGTTGCAAATGGTAGGATTTCATTTTTTTAAATGGCTGAGTAATATTCCATTGTATATATGAACCATAATTTCTTTTTCCAATTGTCTGTTGATAGGCATTTAGGTTGCTTCCATATCTTGGCTATTGTAAATTGTGCTGCCATGAATATTGCAGTGCATAGGCCTTTATGAATTATTGTTTTGGGTTTCTTTGGATAAAAAATGGTAGGATTTTTTTAAATGGCTGAGTAATATTCCATTGTATATATGAACCATAATTTCTTTTTCCAATTGTCTGTTGATAGGCATTTAGGTTGCTTTGCTTCCATGGCTATTGTAAATAGTGCTGCCATGAACATAGGGATGCATAGACCTTTACAAATTATTGTTTTGGTTTTCTTTGAATAAATACCCAGAAGTGCAATTGCTGGGTCAAAAGGTATATCCATTTTTAATTTTTTGAGAAACCTC
>NW_006432669.1:8684167-8728740 GCF_000325575.1 Pteropus alecto
GTGGGGAATTTTTTGATTACTGATTCTATTTCATTGGTGGTAATTGGTCATCTCAGATTTTCTGTTTTTTCTTGACTCAGTCTTGGGATATTATGTGTTTCTAGGAATATGTCCATTTCTTCCATATTGTCCAATTTGTTGGCATATAATTGCTAGAGTATTTTCTTATCATCCTTTGTATTTCTGTGGAATTCATAGTTATTTCTCCTCTTTCAGTTCTGATTTTATGTATGTGAGTCCTCTCTCTTTTTTCCTTGATGAGTCTAGCTAAAGGTCTGTCAATTTTGTTTATCCTTTCAAAGAACCATCTCTTGGTGTCATTAATCTTTCTCATCATTTTTCTAGACTCTATTTCATTTATTTCCACTCTGATCTTATTTCCTTCCTTCGATTCACTCTGGGCTTTGTTTGCTGTTCTTTTTCTAATTCTTTTAAGTGTAAGGTTAGATTGTTTATTTGAGCTTTTTCTTGCTTCCTGAGGTAGGCCTGTATTGCTATGAATTTCCCTCTTAGGACTGCTTTCTCTGTGTCCCATAGATTTTAAGTTGTTGTGTTTTAATTTTCATTTGTCTCTAGGTATCTTTTGATTTCTTCCTGATCTCATTAATTACCCATTCATTGTTTAGTAGCATGTTATTTAGCCTCCATGTGTTTTTGTATTTTCTAGTTTTTTTCTTGTAGTTGATTTCTAGTTTCATACCATTGTGATCAGAGAAGACGGTTGATATGATTTCAATCTTCTTAAATTTATTGAGACTTGATTTGTGTCCTAACATGTGTTCTATCCTAGAAAATGTTCCATGTGCACTTGAGAAGACTATATATTTTGCTGCTTTGGGGTAAACTGCTCTGAAAATATCTATTAAATTCATCTGGTCTAGTGTGTCTTTTAGGCCCATTGCTTCCTTGTTTGGAATTATTGCTTGGAATATCTGTCCATTGGTGTCATGGGGTGTTAAAGTCTCCTACTATGCATGTATTACTATTGATATCTCTCCTTTTATGTCAGTCAATAGTTGCTTTATGTATGCAGGTGCTCCTATGTTGGATGTGTATATGTTTACTAAGGTTATGTCCTCTTAATTTATCAATCACTTTATCATTAAGTAATGCCCTTTTTTCTCTCATTATAGCCTTTGTTTTAAAGTCTATTTTATCTGATATAAGTATCTCTACCCTGGCTTTTTTTTTTAAATTTCCGTTCACGTGAAATATCTTTTTCCATCCCTTTACTTTCAGTCTGTGAGTCTCATTTGCTCTGAAGTGGGTCTCTTATAGATAGTATATGTATGGGTCTTGTTTTCTTATCCATTTGGTTACCCTATGTCTTTTGATTGGAGCATTTAATCCATTTACACTTAAAATGATTACTGATAGTTACTGCTATTTTATTATTCATATTTGTTATTTATATTTTCTTTTTTATACTTTCTCTTTTTACAGAAGACCCTTTAACATTTCTTATAATATTGGCTTGTTGGTGATGAATTCCTTAAGCCTTTTTCTGTCTGGGAAGTTCTTTATTTCACCTTCCATTTTAATCGAAAGCCTTTCTGGGTAGAGTATTCATGGTTGTAGATTCTTGTTTTTCATAACTTTAAATATTTCTTGCCAGTCTTTTCTGGCCTGCAAAGTTTCCATTGAAAAATCAGCATTCATTCTTATGGAGGTACCCTTGTAAGTAACTAGCTTCCTTTCTTTTGCTGCTTTTAAGATTATCTCTTTGTCTTTGATGTTTGGCATTTTAATTATGATGTGTCTTAGTTTGAATTCCTCTTGTTTGGGATTCTTAGTGCTTCCTGAACTTGTACGTCTAATTCCTTTGCCAGGTTGATGACGTTTTCTGTCATTATTTCTTCAAATAGACTCTCAAACTCTTGCTCTCTCTCTTCCTCATCAGGTACTCCTATGATCCAGCTATTTTTATGCTTCATATTGCCCCAAAGGTCTCTTAAACTATCCTCATTTTTTTTCTTTTTGTTGTTGTTGTTGTTGTTCTGACTGGGTGTATTCTGCTACCTTGTCTTCCAATTTGCTGATTTGATCTTCTGCATCATTCAATCTATTGTTGAATCCTTCTAATGTATTCTTCATTTCAGTTATTGTATTCTTCATTTCTGTCTGGTTCTTTTTTATGGTTTCTTTGTCCTTTTTTATGCTTACTATCTCCTGTCACTGTTCTCATTGTGTTCATCCATTCTTCCCATAAGTTTGTTGAACATCCTTATAACCATTATTTTGAACTCTGTCTCTGGTAGGTTGCATGCCTCCATTTCATTTAGCTTATTTTCTGGAGTTTTCTCCTGTTGTTTTATTCATGGCATGTTTCTTTGTTTTCTCATTTTATTATCCTCTCTATGTTCATTTCTATGTGTCAGGAATATTTGTTTCATCTCTCAGCCTTGGCCAGATGGCCTAATGTGGAAGGTGTCCTGTGTGACTCAGTGGCACACTCTCTCTGATCCCCTATGCCGGGGTCTCTGGACGTGATCTTTGTGTGGGTTGTGTGTGATCTTCTGTTGTTGCCAAGCCTTTATTGTTCTTAGTACATCAGTAGATAGGATTGAGGCTCAGGCTGACTAATTGTGGGAATTGGCTGCACCCACAGAGTAAGAGTTACTGTGTTGGGGCTGAGCCCACTGAGTGGGATTTGCTCTAGTAGGCTCGTGTACCTGTTGCAACCACCCTTGGTGGGTACCACTAATGGGACTAGTCTGGGGTTGCTCTGTTGCTATCTGATGCCAGCCTCTAGATGCGTTGGTTTTGTGGTCCCTTGGGAGGAGCTCCCCTGTAGGCCAAGGTTAGCCACTGCTTTTGATTGCTTAGGGCTACCCAGTGGGAACTACAAAGTGATACACAGATGGCTGTTGCCTATGTTGGATCTATAAGTAAGTGGAAGAGATAACGCTATAGGCAGCGGTCGGTTATCCCTTGTCCCTGACCTAGAGGCAGTTTAGCAGAGGGACCAGTGCTCCTCCAGGTTTGACACTGCCTGTCAGTTGCCCATAAGTTTCTGAAACTGGAAGAGCCTCTGGGTGATATGTGCGTTGGGTGGTACAGGGACCCCAGGAGTCTCCTGGATCTATTGAATAAACTCCCCCCCTGCCACTGCAGTGTCAATTTACATGCAACGCTGTCTCTGTGGCTCCTATACAAGTTTCCAATCTTTGCAAGGTCAGCCGCTGCCCACCTGGACCTGAATGTGCCACCCCAGGGCAAAGGCAGCTTCCTATCAGCATGCGGTGGGCACTTTGTGTATTGAATGGGGCAAGAGCTCAGGGAGTCAAGGGCTATCAGGCCAATACAGATCCCTGCAATCCCCTCAAGAGATTGCAGCTCCTACAAGTAGCAGTGGCCTGCCCACAACTATTTTCCCCAAAATGCGCATACTGCACTAGCCAAGGTCTGTTGCCTGTGCAGACTGCACAACCCCAGAGCCAAGGAGGGCACAAGAGGCTGCCTGTCAATGGGCTGCAGGCCTTTTGTGGCTTGGGTGAAGTGGGATCTCAGGGAGGCAAGGGCCTCAGTTTTGCTGCAACTTCTGTGCCTAGGCATTCCCGCTGTAGTCACAGACCACAGTGAGACCAACTGAAGTCTGGGGCCATCCACAGACCCCTGTGCTCCCCAGTCAAGCAGCAGAGGTGTGCTTGCCACTGATTTCCATGCAGTGCCCGCCCTGTGCTAGCCAAAGTTGTGTAGATTGGGAGATGGTAGGGGAAGGGCAGGGCTATGGCAGTTCATGTCAATGGGCCTGCCTGGGGCAATTTGTGGGTAGGGTGGGGTGGGGTCTCAGAGAGACAATTGCAGTCAGATCAATATATCCTCAGTCTTGCTGAAACTTTAGTAACCGTTCCCACATTCCCACAGAAGTCCCAGATCACAGCAAGACCAGCTGCTGTCTGGGACTGGCCCACAGGTCCCAGATATCCACCCAAGTTTGTGCTGGCAACAGTGATCTGCCTGAAACTATCTTGGAATTGCGGTTCACAGCACTAGCTGCCAACTGGGAATGCTTGGGCCTGAATTGGTGCAGGGCGTGGTAACCATCAGCAACAAAAGCCTAGGCGATGGCTGAATCTCTCAGGCCAGTGCTTCCTAATGTCCCTGTGGGAGGGGTCTGCACAGTCAAGCTGGCGTGGTCTGTAGATTGCCCAGTAGAGGGGCTGGAGTAAGGCACAATGGTGGCTGCTCTTCCAGCCTTTGTTCTGGCACCAGATAATACAGACTTTCTCATTATGGATCCCGGTGAGCCTCTGACCCACTGCCAGTGTCTTGGGTGAGTGTCCACAGGTCAGAAAGCCTATGAGCGGGTCCTTCGAAGGGATGTCAAGGGTTTCAGTCTCCTTCCATCTCACCCAGATGGCCGGAATCCCCTCTGGTTTTTACAGTCAGAGTTATTGGAATCTCTTTTTCCCTGTGCTGGGACCCTGGGTTGGCGAGCCCCTGAATGAGGCCAGGACCCGGCTCTCCTTCAGGAGAGCCTCTGCAGCCTCACTCTCCCTCCTTGTGATCCTCTACCACAAGAGGGTGCAGGTCCAGCCCCATTCACGACTTTGCACCTCCTACCGGCTTAGATGTGGCTCCTTTATATTATCAGACATAGGTGTTAACAGTCAGCTGGACTTCAGGTGATCCTCCACGTTGATTATTTTATAATTTGGTTGTAATTTCAATGCGGACCTGGGAGGAGACAAATCCTGCTTTTATGTAGTCCTCCATCTTCCTGCAAACTCCACTGTAGCAAAAGACCTGGATAAAGTTTTGAAATGACCACTTACAGATATATTTAAATTCTTAGCTGAGGGCTTTTTTTTTCCATTTCAAATGTGTTATTTCTAAGTAAGTAAACGTTTTAAGTATAAAAACATCATTGCATAAGAAATGCACTGTTTTTAAAGTATTTTGTGTTGAGATTTTAAAAATTTATTGTCTAATTCTGTTATCTTCTTTATGTTTTAAATATAGAGCTTTTGAGGAGAAACGAAAAGAACAAGAAGAAAGAGAACACCAAATCAGAGAACAAATACTTCAACAAAGAAAACAGAAGTTTGAAGAAGTTACTGAAAAATTCCAGCGTGCCCATATTCCTCTTTCACAGAGGAGGAGAGCAGGTATCTTAATTTCTAGAAGAATATGAGAACGAAATGAAAGTTATAATCACATTTGACTTGAGCAGACAATAAAATAAGTAACAAAGTGGAAATTTAAACTAAAAAGATTAATATGACTTTTTAAGTAGTATGACTTCAACCAAATGAAAAATGGCAATTTAATTTAGGTTGAATTTGGAGCATATTTTGTTGGCTCTTTTAGTAAATTTTAAACATTCACATGTTTCATTCTGCTTCATAATGGCTTACAGTGTTTTGTCTTTTTAAATTGATCTAGTAAGAAGCTTAATAAAGGAAATTTTAACATTTAGGTTCAGTAAATTAGTGTCACATTTACTGACATTTTGGTTCAAATTCATATTTGAGAGACTGGCAAAATAAAAAGAGTCTACAGAGAGATATAATGCAACAATCTAAAACCTGGAACCAAATAAGAATTTAAATATGATTATGGTTCAGTCTTTAGTATCCATCTACATTTTTTATACCTTAAATAGTAACAGAATTAGCAACAAAATGTCAAAGCTTCAAATAGAAAAGGGATAGGCAGCTTCTTTATGTATTCAACAAAGGAATGTTGTACCAAGTTGTACTAAGCCCTGGGCTAAGAGGAGATACATAGAAATCCAACTCACAGCTTATTGTGGAAATGAGAGTAATATAAACAACATCAATAAATATGATGGCAATTATCATAGTAGCAGAATGCAAAAAGTACTGTAAGAACACAGAGGAAAGAACACTAAACCTATACAGGGACATCCAGGACATCACCCCTGGAAAAATGACTTAATTTCAGTTTTGAAGAATAAGCATTTTGCCAGGCAAAGAGAAGGTGAAAATCTTCCCAGAAGAAGGTACAGTTTTTGCAAATAAATTATGTATTTCAGTATACCGAAGCATCAGATGGGAAAAAAGAGGAAAAAAAAAAGAAAGGATCTGAGGCTAGAAAAATAAGTTGGAACCAGTTTTCAAACTTAAAGTTTCTTAACTGAAATGTAAGCCATTATTGTGTCAGTAAGAGATCATACTGTAAGCAAAGGTAGCTAGTAATACTGCTAAAAATAATAATAGTTTAAATATGATAGAGGTTTATTTTTCTCTCGTATAATTTGAAATCCTGAGGTAGACAGTCGAAAGCTGGTTTGACAGTTATGCAGTTTCACTGGAAACCCAGACTCCTTATGTCTCTTAGCTCAACCATCCTTAGTATGTGGTTTAGCTTCACCCTGATGGTCACGTATTAGCTGCTGGAGCTTTAGCCATCATGTCAGTGCTGCAGTCAGGAAGAAGGAAAAAAATGTAAAGGACAAAATGGTATACCTCTTAGCTACCTTTAAATTGTTTATATCTTTATTTGTTTATATCCAATTGGCACCTCCATCTGCAAGGAAAACTGAAAAAAAAATTTTTGTGTGGCTATATTACCACCATTAACAATATAGAGTCCGTTGCCAAGAAAGAAAAGGAAAATTGATATTAAGTAGGAAACTAGGGGTCTCTGCTATAAGTAGACTTGTTTGTTAGAAAGATAATTACAGTTACAACATGGAAGATGCATTGAAGTAGAGACATACTAGATTAGACAGAGTAGAAGGAGATTATTCTAGTATTTGTGGTAAAATGTGTTAAGCTGCTAAATTAAAGGACTGCACTGGATAGGATAATAAGAGCTAATATAGTCAGGAGGTATAATCAATAGGATTCGGTCCTAATTGACAGAGCAGTTGAAGAAAGGCCAGGAGAACAGTCCCCCTTAGCGCAGAGCCTCTCACACATTTTTAGCATTCAATAAGTACTTTTTTAATGAATTAATTTTTTTGGCAGGTAATAATAATATTAATCAAGTTTACAAATAAAGAGGAAAATTGGGTTAGAGGTAGGAAAGATCATTTACTAAATTTTAAATGCATTGACTTTGAGCTTCCCATGGCTCATCTGAATGGGGAAATCAAATCATCGAGTAGAAATATGGGTCTAAAATTTAAGGAAAAGATATTAATAGAAATGTATATTTAAGAGTCACTAATGAGTAGATACATAATTGATAAATGAAGCCATAGGAAAGATAATCTAAATATCAGAATATAGACACAAATTGAGGATGAGTCCTAAAATAAAATTCTTTATGCACACTAAGTATGTACTATAGGTGGAGCAAGAAAAACAAGTGGATTTTGAAAAGTGGTTATCTAGGAAGCATATGGGAAACAAAAGTAAACAAAGAAAATAATATATAAGAAAGCAAAAGAGAAAGTAGTTTTTTAAAAAAAAAGAAAAAGATGTGATCAGTTGTGTGGCTGCAGAGGCACCCCTGAAGGAGACAGGAGTCCTAGCCCTATGTGGGGGGGCTCCGCAGCCCAGGAAGAAGTGTTACCACAAAATCTGACTATAAAAATCAGTGAAGATTCTAGCCATTAGGGTGAGATAGATGGAAGGAAACTGAAAACCCAGATGTCCCCCGCTTAAAGTACCCATGCACAGACTCACCTGCAGACACTCACCCTGGGCTCCAGCAGAGAGTCGGCAGCTCAGGAGGCACAAGAGACATATGAGGAAAGACTGAGTTGTATGATGCCAGAGCAAGGGCTGGAGGGGCAGCCACCATTGTTCCTTTTTTTGGAACCCCCTCCAGAGCAGTGTACAGATGGGAGCCATTGTGCCTGTGTTGAACCCTTCCCCCGCACAGCCAATTTTGAAGCTGCATTGGCCTGGTGAGATCAGCCCTCCCTACCCAAACCACAAATTGTCCACAATGGCCTGTTGCCAAGAAGTCACCCCTACCCTGCCCCTTCTCGGGGCCATGCATTCTGTGCAGGAAACAAACCTAGGCTTGATCAATATGCACAATTTAGGGCAGACATGTGGTGGCTGACCACTGCTGCCAGCATGAGCTGCAGTATCTCTTGCATGGATCACAGGGCTTTGTGAGCCTGATGCAGATGGCAGCTGTCCTCACTGTGATCTGTGACTTTTGAGGGAGTTCACAGACTCAGAACTGGCAGCAATTCTGATGCTGTATTGGCCTGATGGTGCTGCGTCTCCCTGATTCCCTGTCCCACCCAACCCATAAATTACCTGTGGTATGCTCATTCCCAAGTAGCCAACCCCACCCCGTGCTTTCCTTGGGCTACAAACTCAATAGCAAACAATAGCACTCAGCTCCTGCAGCCCGCACAAGGCCTGTGCATCACTGGAGAGACAGGTGGCAGGCCACAAACCCTGCCCCAAGCTAGAGTATTTTTTAAAAGACCTCAGGTGTTTGCAGACCTGAAGTGGGCAGCAACTGGCCTTGCTGTGATCTGAGACTTTTACAGGAAGCCATAGATAGCACTAACATGAAAATTGACACTGCAGTGACTAAGGGAAATCTGCTTACTCTATCTCAGTGACTCCCTGGGTCCCCACCATCCCAATTCGTGTACCACCCAAAAGGCTCTTCCAGTTGCACAGTCTTATGGGTAACTGGTAGGCAACCTCAGAGCTTAAGGTGCAATAGACCTTTTGCTAAACTGCCCCAGGCTTGATACTGGGGGTAACTGGACTGCGGCTTACAGCATTGTCTCTCCCGCTTACCTTCACATCCAGCATAGAAGGCAACCATCCATGATCGCTTTGTGTCTCCGACCAGGTAGCCTCAAAAAATGAAAGGCAGCAGCTGACCTTGGCCTACTTGGGAGCCCTTCCAAAGGGGCCACAGAACCAACACATCTGGAGGCTGGCATCAGACAAAGCAGAGCAACACCTGACTAGCCTCATAAGTGGTACATACAAAGGGTGGTCTCAACAGGTACCCAAGCCTGCTAGGGCAAATTCTACTCTAAGAGTCAGCCTCCATACAGCAACTCATACCTTGTGGGCATGGCCAATCTCCAATTGAAAAGCCTGAGAGTCAATCCCATTTACTGACATGCTAACAGCAATAAAGCCTTAGCTACAACAGGTGAACACACACAATCCATACAAAGAATACACCCAGAGCCTCTAGCACAGGTGATTAGGGAGACTACGCCACAGGGCCACACTAGTAACCTACTACATAAGGCCATCTGGGAAAGGCAGAGAGACATAACAAATCTTCCTAAAACATAGAAATGAACACAGAGAGGCAACTAAAATGAGAAAACAAAGACACATGCCACAAATGAAACAACAGGAGAAAACTCCAGGATAAAAAGAAAAAACTAAACTAAATGAAGGCAAGCAATCTACCAGAGACAGAGTTTAAAACATTTGTTATAAGGATGCTCAATGAACTTAGGAGGACAATAAATGATCTTAATGAGGACTTGAACAGTAAGCATAAAAAAGGACATAGAAACCATAAAAAAGAATCAGTCAAAACAGAAGAATACGATAACCTAAATGAAAAATATACTTGAAGGAATCAACAGTAGATTAGATGAAGCGGAGGATCGAATCAGTGAGTTGGAAGACAGGGTAGCAGAAATCACCCAATCAGAACAGCAATAAGGAAAAAAAAATTTTTTTAATAAAGATAGTTTAAGAGACCTCTAGGACAACATGAAGCATACCAACATTCACATCATGGGGGTACCAGAAGAAGAGAGTGAAGGATTGAGAATCTATTTGAAGAAATAATGACAGAAATCTTCCCCAACCTGGTGAAGGAAAAACAGATACATAGATCAATAGAACAAGAAGAGAGACCAGAAATAAATCCATGTCTATACACTCATTTGATATATGACAGAGACAATAATATAAAATGGGGTAAAGACAGTCTCTTCAATGAATAATGTTGGGAAAACTGAACGTATACATGCATAAAAATGAAACTAGACCACCTTCTTACACCATATACAAAAGAGTAGACTCAAAATGGATTCAAGACTTAAATGTAAGACCCAAAACCATAAAACTTTAGAAGAAAACATAGGCAGTAAACTTTGATATTGCTACTAGAAATCGTTTTGGCTATATCTCCTTGGGCAAGGGAAACAAAAGAATAAACAAATGGGACCACATCAAACTAAAACGTTTTTACACAGCAAAAGTAACTATCAACAAAATGAAAAGACAGCCTACTGAATGGGAGAAGATATTTGCCTATGATACATCTGATAAGCGGTTAATATCTAAAATTTATAAAGAACACATACACCTCAACAACAACAAAAAATCCAATTAAAAAATGGGCAGAAGACCTGAATAGATATTTCTCCAAAGAGGAAATACAGATGACCAATAAACATATGAAAATATTCTCAAGCTCATTAATCATCAGAGAAATGCAAATTAAAACCACAATGTGATATCACCTCACACCTGTCAAAATGGCCATCAGGAATAAATCAAAAAACAAGTGTTGGCAAGGATCCGGAGAAAAGGGAACTCTCATACACTATTGGAGGGATTGCAAATTGGTACAGCCAGTATGAAAAACAGTCTGGAGGTTCCTCACAAAATTCAAACTGGATATACCTTTTGACTCGCTATTCACAATAGCCAAGTTATGGAAGCAACCTAAATGCCCATCAACTGATGACTGGACAAAGAAGTTATGGTTCATATGTACAATGGAATATTATTCAGCCATAAAAAATTGAAATCCTACCATTTGCAATGACACGGATGGACCTAGAGGTTATTATGCTAAATGACGTAAGTCAGAGAGAGAAAGATAAATACATATGATTTCATTTATATGTAAAATCTAAGGAACAAAAAGAACAAACTAATTGAAAATAGACTCACAAATACAGAGGACAATCATGATAGCCAGAGTTGAGGGGGGTTGGGAGGCTGGGTGAAAGCAGTGAAAGGTTAAAGAGGAACAAGTTAGTAGTTGAGAGATGGTCACAGGGATGGGGAGCACGGAATAGGGAATATAGTCAATAGTATAGTAATGGCTATGCATAGAGCCAGATAGGTGATAGAGTAATCAAGGGGATCATTTCATAAATTATATAAATGTCTAACTAATGTACTGTATACTTGAAACAAATTTAAAAAATAAAAAATATATAAATAAAAATAAATAAAAACAAGGTCCAGATCAAGATACATAATATTCTGATTCCATGTTAGAAAAGAAGAAAATTAGAATATATATTTATATTGCTTGTATTTGCATAAAGAAACAGTGAAGGAACACATAAATGACCAAGGAGAGCAAAACCTTCAAATGTGTATCATATATACTTATTTCTGAATATGAATATATTACCTATACAAAATAAATTAATAATTTAAGAAAATTCACTATCAGTGAAGAACAAAACTATGTGAGATGACAATTTGTCTATTATTTTAGTTTATTCCCAAAATATGAGTGTTTTATGAGTGTTTAATACTAATGTTTTACCACATATGCATAATAGCTGACTCTTCGCTACAAAGAAGGGCAACATATTGAGGGTTTCAATAAGGTTAGAAAATTGTTAGAGTGAGAATATTAGAGTAAAAGATTGGGAAGGATTGGAGCTAGTGGATTAAATGATATAATAAAGCCCTAATACACAGTAAGTACTCAAAAATGTAGGCTTAAATTATCATCAGTGAATGAGAGGTATTGACTAGAGGTCATTAGATAACAGCAACAAGAAGTAGTAATGGTGGCCGTAAATTGACCTAAGTTAGTTTTAGTTAGTTTTGAAGTTCTCTTTGACAAGTGGTAGAAGTTAATAAAAGTAAGTCTCAGACTATAATCTAGACATTCATTAGCAAAACAGATGCAAAAAAAAAAATCATATAACTTGTTCAGTAAGCTCAATAAAGTCTCAGTTCTCTATCCTTTTAGGTTCTCTGACTATACCTTAAACGAAAGGCCTACTTAGGCATACACAGCCGCATTCCAAAGATTGAATTCTGTACCTTCTGGCATTGAACAATCAGAAATGTTCTTATATTAATGTCTGGACCCAAGACTGATTAGAGATCAAGCTTCAGATGCCATCTATAAGGGTAAAGGATATAGACCTCCCTAGATTCTTATTCTGTTCATGCAGCTATTGAGAGTGATTAAAATGCTTGTAGCAAAATTCACTTGTTTTGAATACCTTTAATTTCAACAAAGAAAGCCTATATTTAATATTCACCAGGCTACTCAACAGGCTATTATTTTCACTAATAAAAACCCATTTTGGAGATGTCAGGGGCAAAATGGCATAGATGATAGAAGCTGCATTCTTCCCCTCTTGCAACCACATCAAAGTTGAGACCGAAACACAGAGCAAACAGCAAGCAGAGTTGCCTGGGGATCTAGAAGGACAAAAGCCCTACAACTAGGGAGAGAATGAGAAATCACCCTGCAACAATTAGAGGTAGGAGGAAACGAAGACACAAGACTGCCCGGTCCCAAGCGGCTGAGTAGGACAAAAGGTATGGCAGCAGCAGACGGCAGCAGCAGTAAAATGGCCAGTCCACAACCAGACTTTCAGGGTGACGGACCTGCTTGTTCTGATCACCAGCACCGGGTCAACTATTTGGAGGGCACCAAAGATTTACAGGAGGACACTGAGTTGTCAGAGCGAGGACTGGAGGTGAGGCTCTCTCCTGGGCAGAAGTGCTGGCAATATCCATTGTTCTTCTGTTGAGCCCTCCCCACTCCCAGTGTGCGGATGCAGCACTGCCATAGCTGAGACATCATCAAACCGGATAACAGAGGTTGCTCTGCCCAGAGGATTTTCTGAAACTCCACCTCCCTCAACTCATGGCCCTACCCAAGCCACATCCAGCTGTGGCCTTGGCAACTCCTGTGCCACTTGCTGAGCAGGGCCAAGACTCACACTGGTGGCAACTGACCTCAATTTCTGGCGTGGCTTCTTGAGACAACTATAAGCACAGCACCTGTATATTGCTTCCTAAATCTTAACAGGTAGCCCCAGAGAGACACAGGCTGGGGCTAAACGTGGCCTGCAACAGAACCCCTCTCAGAACTATGCTACTGGACACTTACTACCAGAGCCACACTAATAAGACCGGGAGACTTAGAAGCTTTGATTATTACATAAAAACAGACAGGCAGGCAAAATGGGAAAACAATGAAGCAAAAACCATATGAAAGAATAGAACATAAATCAAGGAAAAATGGAGTCAAGCAATCTAACAGATGCAGAGTTCAAAACACTGGTTATAAAGATGCTCAATGAAATTAAGGGAAGTATAGATGAACTCAGTGAGAACTTTAGCAAAGAGATTTAAAAAAACATAAAAATGGAGATAAAAATTATAAAAGGGAACCAGTCAGAAATAAAGAATACATTATCTGAAATGAAGAGTATTTTAGAGGAAATCAACAGTGGAGAAAGAAGAGGATCGAAACACCAATATAGAGGATGGAATAGCAAAGGACACCCAATCAGAATGGCAAGAATAAAGTAACTAAGAATACAATAATTTAAGGATCCTATGAGACAAAATTAAAGGTGACAACATCTTTGTCATAGGGGTATCTGAAGAAAGAGAACAAGAAGTTGAATATATATTTGAAGAAATAATAATGAAAAACTTCCCTAACCTGGTGAAGGAAATAGACCTACAACCCCAGGAAGCTCAGAAAGTCCCCAAAAAAATGAATCCAAAGAGGCCTGCACCAAGACACATCATAATTAAAATGCCAAAGGTTAAATACAAAGAGAGAATCTTAAAAGCACCAAGAAAAAAAGCAGTTAATTACCTATGAGGGAGCTCCCATAAGACTGGCAGCCGATTTCTCAAAAGAAACTTTTCAAGACAGAAGAGCTCGTCACAAAATATTCAAATATTGTTTGAAAACCCAGGATCTACAACCAAGAATACTTTATCCAGCAAAGCTATCATTTAGAGTCGAAGGACAGAGAAAGAGCTTCCCAAACAAAAATAAGCTAAAAGAATTCATCAACACCAAGCCAGTATATTACAGGAAATGTTGGAGGGACTTCTTTAAAAAGAAAAAGCATGTATCAAAAACATGAATAACGAATGGTGATAACTACATATTTATCAACAAGTACCTCAAATGGAAAAGAATTAAGTGCTCCAACCAAAAGATAGGGAAGCTGAATGGATTAAAAAAAAAAAAAAAAAAACCCAAGACCCCTATATATGCTGCCTACGAGAGACTCACTTCCAATTAAAAGACACAGACTAAAAGGAAAGGGATGGAAAAAGATATCGCCTTGGTAGATCCTAGAGGATATTGCGCTGAATGAAGTAAGTCAGGTAGAGAAAGACAAATACCACGATTTCACATACATGTGGAATCTAAAGAACAAAATAAACAACAACAACAAAAATGGAAACGAACTCATAAATATAATATTTTGAGGGCTACTAGACCATGAGAAGGGTTGGGTGTTTGGGGGGGAAGGGATTGTGAAAAAGTGCAAAGGGATTAAGAAATACAAATGGATAGATAAAAAATAGTTATGGAGATATAAAATGTAGCATAAGGAAAATAGTCAACAATGTAAAAAATATGTAAGGGGGAAGAGGGTAAATAACTTGATTTAGTGGGCTGACCATTTCATGAGTTATATAGATCTCTAATCACTATCCTGTACAACTGAAACTAATATATTTTTGTATGCCAACTATAATTGAAAAAAAAATTCATTGAATTGTACAATGTAAATATGAGCAACTAATTGTCTATTATACTTCAGTAAAGCTGGGAGAAAAAATAATCTAGATCTTTTCCATTGTATATGATATTTTCTTTATCATATATTGTATGCACACCAGTGACTACTGCTTTACTATTTTTTTCCATTTATCTGTCTCATCATATTGTTTTAATTACCTAAGCTTTAAAACATTTTAATGTCTAATAAAGCAAGTAATCTCTTCCTTTTTGTTTATTTATCCAGAAATTTTAATTGTTTTGATGATTTCCCTCAAAATTAAGTTGGATTTTTAAAACTTGGTTTGCATTAAATTTATTCATTGATTTAGAGACTGACAGATGTAAAAGATGTGAAACCTTTTTACATATATGTGTTTGTATTTTATCTGTAAGTGTATCTCTATTACATTTATCTACATGTATTTATCTAAATGTATGTATAGATATTTATACACATTTTTTTGAAAACATATGTAGACATTCGTTTAGTTATTTATATGCTCATATGACATTTTCAAGGCTAAAATTCTAGCTAAATGTCTTCATTAGGGAAAATGAATGTGGCAAAATATTCTTCTGCTCCCACCATAAACATTTAACTATTTAATTGGGAGTTTTACTTTAATTGAATCAATTGGTGATTATTAGTAAATAAAATTTGCACTTAGATTTCAAAAAAACCATTTTGGACACTAAATATGCTAATTAAAAAGTCAAAATCTATAGCTTGATAGTATCTGCCTCAAGAGGATTGGTTCTTTATGATTAGAATGTCTAGCAAACAATCTCATAACTGTGTATTCTTCATTAGTAGATACTATTACCCCTTGATTAGGGAAATGGACCATCTCTGGAGTTCAAGTTTGAACTAACCCATGCATAATAATATACTGGTTTCGCTTAAACATTTTAGAGTAAGTAATAAACATTGTAATAATAGAATAGCCTAATGACATGGGTTTTTAAAGGAGAAATGAGAAAAGACAGTTTGGAGGTGTCAGTGAAGAGCAAAGTCAACTGTGCTACCTCCAGGCCTTGAGTTATATGTAGTATGTGATGGGAGAAAAATAATATCTCTACTTAAGAGGGCTTCAGGAGAAGCAGTATTCTTAAAAGACACCTGTTTTAATTTAAACAAGAAGCTGAATTAAAGGTTATGCAAAGTAGTGTGTGGATGAGTGTCTGTATAATGTATGACTTTGAACAAGTCACACACATTCTCTATGCCTCAGTTTCTCCAGTTGCAAAATGAGATTCAAATAACATCTGTCTCTCAGATGGGTACTGGGTTTATTAGAGTGATCACTTCATAAGTTATGTAAATGTCTAATCACTATGTTGTACACCTGAAACTAATAAAATATTGTATGTCAGCTATAATTGAAAAAAATAAAAATATAAACATTTTTTAAAAATAGGCCAAAATGAGCATTAAATTAGATAATACTTATGAAGTACTTAAAAAAAAAATCTATAACAGTAAGTGCTCAAAACATGTTGGTATTTTTACAGCTTCCCCTTTTCTTCATAAGAATATTTATAAATTTTGTCAGAAATATATGGAACTCCAAGATCAAATATAATAGGGTTTGCATGCAAAAATGAACAGCCTCAAAATTTCTCAAAGTTTCTTTTTTCCTGATAAATATCCTTAAAATTGGTGATGAGAATTTTGATGTAACAATTTCTCTTTGGAGAATTATATGTCTAAATTTAAACTATTTAGATTATTCTAAAAAATATTTTCTTTTTATCAAAGTTTTAAAGTAGTATTTTATCATTGACCAGTTAAATTATATATAAAGAGATCATTGAATATGATTCTGTACTATTTGATCTTTCTTTATTATCTCCTCAGTTTTTCAAAAACCAGTTCCTCCATTAGAAGAAGCCCTCAAACAAATTCAAGAACCCAATTTAAAATCAAAAGTGAACTTTCCCTCTTCGCACAGACCAACAATAAACTGGAGGTAAGGAATTTATGATTATAATGTGTAAATATTAATGCACAACAATTGAATACCTTTCTAGTTGCTGAGTTTGTAGGCCTTTTTATCAGTTACTTCTCACCTCTAAGGTAGAGTGGAATATAAATTGCTTCATGAATAAGGAAAATTTTCAATTTGTTGTCTTTAGTATTATAGTGCTGCTTATGTTGAATAATTTTCTATGGAAACTATCATCAAAACCATTTTAAAATATTGATATTGGTTATTCATCTTTATTGATGAAAAATTGTGTTGATTGGAGTAATATATATAGGTAAAAGGAGTAACTATATAGTAGAAATGGGTTTTCCTCAATGAAAATCTTCCCTTGTTATCGTGAAAAAGCTGTAGTGTCTCCTGCTTCCTCTCCAAGGTTATCTTAAATGAGTCATCTGGAAACAATAGAATGGACCATCTAACTACAGAGTATCCTCTGACATCCTGTATTTTCCATTTATTTATTACAAATGTTTATTGAAGCTATTGCATGTATAGCACTAGATCAAGCACTGTAGAGGATATGGAGAAGTATAACATTATAAAATATAATCCCTAGTATATAATGTAGGAGAGAAGTGAAATAATGCTTTAAAGGTATAGAATAGTACCAAATGAGTAATAATGATAATATTTAATATTTATTTACATAAAAACAGCTACACTTCAGACATGAATTATGTTACTATTTTACCTGTACATAGTGTTATTTACCAAGTATTTCCATTTTTAGAATACTTGTGGCCAATAGTTCCCTTGATCACAACTAAGGACAATTAAATTCATCCTTAGTCTTCATTATAGTTCAGGAAAGACCTCAAAGAATAGTAGACTCTTCATCAAAGCTTTGAAGAAAACAGAAATTAATCATAAAACAAGTAGGCAAATGGCATTCCAGATAGAGGGATGAGCATGTGCAAACGCCAAGAGTAATTGAAGGAAAGATGTGTTGTAGGCGTAAGAGTGTGGCTGAATGATAGAAAGGAAAATACCAATAGCTTGGCTAGATATGAGATTGGTGAGATAAATACATCTGTATGCTTAGGAATATAAACTTTTATCTTGAGAGTTTAAGAGATGTCAATGAAGGACATTAAGCAAATGGATGATAAAATCAGCTTTTCTTTTTTAACATCATTCCATTCTATTGTGAACAAGTATGGATAATGGATTGAAGAGGACAAAACAGTAGGTTATTTTATTATACGTAACTGAAATTATATGGCTCTAGAGCTCCAGAGAAAGCTCTAAGCTTAAGATATTGGAAGCCAACACAACTGATGAGATCAGATCAGCCTTGGAGAATATGTACTGTGATGGCAGGACTAGGCTAGAACACTGAATAACAACATTTAAGACATGAAAAAAAAAAAGAGAGAGAAGCATGCAAATGAGAACAGAATGGTCAATGATAGGACTAGGTTGATGATGAAAACTAAGGAAGGAGAGAGTTTCATGGGGGTGGGGAACAGATTGTAGAGATCGATGCCTTCTAGGGAACTAATAACATAAAAAGTTATATTCATCAGGATCTTGACAGGAAACAAGTGGTACATTTAAAAGGGTGACTGTAAAGAGGTTAAGAAAGGGACTGGGAAGCCAACAAAGAATGGTAAAGCACCTCTAAAACAGAAACAAAGTCAGTATTACCACACAGACCTGAACTGAGAAAAGCTGTAACTATAGAGGAGGACTGCCAGACAGGACCTGTAGTCCTAAATAGAGGAACATTTCTACTGCTAATCCAAGCCCAGAAGAGAGGAAGCCAGAAGAATAATTATCAAAAAACCTCTTCCTTCTGTCACCCTCCCATTTCTTGCCAAGTGCCTTCATTGGCCAAACTCATCCACAAATCAAAAAGCCAGGGATCCTTCAGTCTCTGCCAAGCAGAGACAAGTAGAGAAGTGAATCTGGAATGGCAAAGAGAATATCCAGCATAGAAGCTATGTGTCATTATTTTCTACAACAAAACGTCACACTAGCAACTTTTGTCAGAGCAATTTTATTGAAGTCATTGGGACAGAAAAGAGATTGCAATGAGTTATAAAGAAATAGAGAGCAAGAAAGTAAAGTTAACAAGTGTAGCTTGGCTGTGAAAGGAAAAGAGTGATAGAACAATAGATAAAAGATAAAAACATGAATAAGATATGATCCTCTGCCCAAAGAAGTCTTGCAGTTACATTATAATACAGTGTAATGATAGTTACATTATAATACATGTGTAATACCATGTAACAGGGGCTGTTACAGAAATATTAGCAACATGATAAAGAAGTACAAGATTGAAAGTTGGGAAGAAGACTTAAAAGATGAGTATGAATTGTCCAATAAAGCATAAATTGGATTTAGGCATGTTTAAGCCTACAGCGTTGTAAAAGGCACAGACCCTTAAGGAAATAGAATTTGTTCAGTGTGGGACGTGTTACTGGTAGGACAGAAAATGATCTAGAAATGCAGATTGAGATCAGATGTGAAATTTTTGCGTGTCTAGCTAGGAAACTTGGACTTTATCCTATAACAAGTAGAAAACCAGTGGAGGATTTTAAGCAGGGTGTGATATAATCCTCTTTATTATTTTAGAAAGGTAACTGGTATGAGTGTTGGAGAATTAAAAGGATGGCGAGGAATTGGAGGCAAGGAGACCAGAGAAAATTAATGGGACAATCCAAGGGATAGATCATTACTGCCTAAACTAGAATAGTACTATTTTGTCTAGTAGAGAAAGGACAGATCTGATAAAGAATAAAAATATTTTGGGTGGTCAGAAGAAAAGAATGAGAGAGAAAAATGAATGAAAATGCCTTTTCACAATGCAGAGAAGTGACATAAAGATAAGAGTTTAAGAATGTTAATCAGGTAGAAGCATAAGAATTGGAATATGAAGAGTATAATAGCAGAAAAATCAGGAGGATCCAGTTATGAATTTAAGAGGACTAACGTTAAAAGGGTGGTAGTGAAGGAATAGATATTTCATAGAAAGAATAGATTATGACTTTGGTATATGATGGAATAAAAAATGGAAAAAGAAAAAAAAAAGAAGCTGAAATTTTGAGTTTTGGTTACTGAAGGAACTTGGTGACTTTAAAAATAAAAAGGAACATAACGAAAGGATATAAGTTTGGCAAGATTACTAAATTTTATTTGAGGCTTCTGAGTAGAGATAAATATTTAAGGAGAAATGTATAAAAACAATTTGATCTGAGATTAAATGAGAGATCAAAGCAATTAGAAAGTCATAATTGAATATGTTGTTGCTTAATTTTTATATGTACATATGTCTCCTGAACCAGATTGTAATTTTCTAGAGAACAATGGCTAAATTTTACACATTCAGGTATTCCCTACAGTGCTTAGCTCAGCGCTGTGCATATTGGAAGTATTCAATAAATACTTTTAATGGAGAAACATCACTGACATCAGTGAACACTTCTCGAGGGTATAAACTGGACCTGAAGCTTAATAAATGAGGAAGCTCTTCATCAGAGACAAACATTAAGAGAGAACTCCAGACAGAGGAAATAATTGGTGTGTGAAAAAGCATGAAAGAACATGTTGTGTTAAAGTAGCTGAAAGTAGTTCAGTTTGGCTAGCGTGTACAGTGAGAAGATAGGTTGGTTGGAAGCCAGGAGTTTGTTCTAAAAACAATTGCTGAAAGATTTAAAGCGAGCATACAGCATTTAAATTTTAGAAATATTGCCAGAGTGGGAAAGAACTGGATAAGACTAAAGATGGGAAAATCACATTAAGTGGTTCTTTACTAAATGAAAATGATGACTTCTTGAGCGCTGTTAGGAGGCAGAATCAACATGATTTGATAACTGTTTAAGAACTGAGAAGTGATTCAGAGGAGTCAGGGATGACTCTGGAGATTGAGTTTGGTTAATTAATAATTAATTAATTAGTGAAACCATTTATCAAAATGAGGGAAGTAGAGAAGAAGACGCTTAAAAGAGGGAGTCAATGAAAGGGGGATAGTAAATTGTGAGCTTGAATATGGAGAGAATAGTGGCAGGAAAATCAGGAGGATTTGGGGATGTTCCAGGGCCAGTTTCTCATGGTAAAAAATCTGGGCCATAATATAGATATGATAGTTACCAATGAATGGATGAAACTAAAAGCCATGGTTCAATACCCACCCGTGGTAGTCTTGGGTTTGGCTAAACAATCAAATTCTCATGACTATGATAAGCCATGTTTGACTTCAATCAGAGGACAGAAAACACTGCATGTCCATCTTCAATAGGAAGAATCCTCATAGCAGGCCACAAAACAGTCAAAGGGCCAGTCTTTGCTATGCCCCTCTCCCCACAAGTGACAGACAGCTCAGCTCTAAGGAAAAGAGATCACAATGAATATATATACAGCCACTGTAGATTAGAAAGCCTATGTTCCAAACAGGACCAATATTTTTTGAAATGGCTCCATATGTATAGCTTTCAGGTCCATGCAGGACATGTGCAATTATAGGAATTATAATTATAGTTTTTGGAAACCCAAAACTATGGATTCCTACCAGGTATCTATGGTTTTATTCACAGTCCTCTCAGTCCAGATGCAGATTACCAATGAAGGGTCATTTTTAACATAATCAATGTGCCTTATAATACAGTTGAAATCCTACTAAAAATCCAGAGTAACAGACTTAGAAAATTAACTCAAAGTCAAATTGGTCCACAGAAAAGAACAGATTTTGTTAATTCTTCACTCACATATAGATAGATAAGATCACACAGATAATATAAATAAGATTACACAGAGAGTATGTATGAATAGATAAGCAAAGAGGAAGGTCACATAATTTTCAAAAATTCTAGCATATAAAGGACAAGCAAAGAAAGAGGAGCTCAAGAAAGACCCTAAGGAAGAACAACCAGAGAAGTAGAAAAATAACCAGGAAAGCATGATAATATGAAAACCAAGAGAATTAAAGTCAAGAAAGATAGCAGTCAAGAGTGTCTATTTTTGTAATTATTAGGTCAATTAGTTAATTACTAGCACGATTAGTACATTGAAGTAGTAGAAGTGGAAGCCAGATAGCAGTGTGTTAAGGACCAAATGGAAGTTGAGGCAGTGAAGGCAATATAATTACAGAGTACTTATGGAAAACCTTGCCTGAAAATGGAAGATGACAGGCAATTAGAGAGAGTTTTAGGGTCCAGGAGGAATTTAGAGTGATAAAAAATACCAAACCATTTAGTGTAGAAATAAGTAATGTTCATTTTTATATACAGGTTTTTTTCACTCTCAGATTTCATTTTTTGTGTATCAGTTGTTATCCTTCGTGTTATCAGATATTTTTAATATAGAAGCTTTTTGTATTATGAATGAAAGGATAGACTTTTTTGTTCAACAGTATACAGTCCTTAAAGTCTTAGAAGAGGTAAAGTATCAGAACAACTTTAATTTCCCTATAGCAAAAAAATATATAGTTATCATTATACCAAATCTGTGCTACGACTATTAAATAACATACATCATCTTTGTTTTATGATAAATTATCTTCATTCTAAATTAGAATCAATAGTTTCATATTATTATTGTAATATAGTATATTACTTTAATATACTATGACTTCATGATATCTATATCTACTTACATATACACCTACACACACTAAATGTTATGTATTTGAAAAACAACAGATGTATGCAATTCATAGAGAGAACACTATGGTTTACTTATTTAAAAGTTGAAATTTTCTCTGCAGATAACTAGCAATATTAAATAATGTATGCGAAGATGCTTTATAAACTATAATATGCTGTACAAAAAAGATATTAAGGATATTAAGGATCAGGTGTTAATTTAATAGAAGTATTTATATGTACTATTTATAACAAATATAATTAAGCTGCAAATATTGATAAACTATTGTTACATTAAAAATACATTTTCTGTAGAATACAAACCTAAAATGTGTTGAGGAGCATTTGACGAGATACAGCATGCATTTATGATTAAAACACTTAATAAAATCTGTATAGAAAGAAAATGCCTCAACATAATAAAAGCCATATATGACAAACTCTCAGCTAACATCATACTTAATGGTGAAAAACTGAAAGCTTTCCCTCTAAGATGAGGAACAAGATTAAGTATGCTTGCTCTCACCACTCGTATTCAGTATAGTTTTGGAAGCTATCTAGAGCAGTAAGGCAAGAGAAAGAAATAAAAGACATCCAAATTTGGAATGAAGAAGTCAAATTGTCACTTTTTGATGGCATGATTCTCTGTATAGAAAATCCTAAAGATGCTACCAAAAAAAAAAAACTATTAGAAACAATAAATAAATAGATACAGTAAAGTTGCAAGATACAAAATCAATGTATTAAATGTGCTGTGGAATATAGTACTGTTATGTGCCACTTAACTGGAATATGTTCTAAGAAATGCGTAGTTAGGGGATTTCATCATTGTGCGAATGTCAAAGTGCACTTACACAGACCTAGATGGTACAGCCTACTGCACACCTCGGCTTCATGGCATGGCTTATTGCTCCTGGGCTACAAGCCTGTAAAACATGTTACTGTATAAAACAACACGAGATTAGATCAAGTGCAAGAGAAAATGGTGCAATCAAGAGACAGTAAACATGAGATGTATGAGGCTGCTGACAGTGTAGCACTGCACACTATTTTACAACAAATTATTTTTATAAGTAGAAATAGCATACTCTAAAATAATGATAAAAATATATATATAGCATTGTAAATACATAAACCAGTAACATAATCATTTATTATCACATAATTTATATGCTATACTTTCACACAAATGGCAGTGCAGTGGGTTTGTTTACACCAGCATCATCACAAACATGTGAAGAATACATTGGGCTCAGATGACAAAATGGTTATGCTGTGACTAGGTGATAGGAATTTTTCAGTTTCATAATAATCTCATAGGACCACAGTCATATATGTGGTCCATTGTTGACCAGAACATTGTTATACAGCACATGACTATAATGCCAAGAAACAGGGAGCTTCCAAAGAAATGGAGGTACATCAGTACCCATAAATAAGTGTTCTAATATGAGGAATATTAATGGTAGATAAAAACAATTTAAGATGTTAATAATGTGGTCATCTAAAGGAGAAAAAAAAAATGTATGAAAACATGGAAAGCATTCAAAGCTAAGCCTCAAGAAAAATCAGAGAATGTGTTCATACGAAAATTGAAGCTGCCTCAGGAGATAATGAGATAAAAGAATGTTAATAATGGATTGACATTAAAAATATAGGTAATCAGCCTTCCATCGCATCCAAATCCTTATCTTAAAGATAATATACTTGACCCTTCTGTTAGATATAGGGTAAAAGAAGCTATAGTTTCTCCTATATTAAATTTTTATACTTTATAATGATATTAGATATCTATCTCCAATATCCATGTATTTGTGGTGAGATCATCAATTCTAAACCACATGCTACCCTGAGAAATCTGGCCAGAGCTGAGCAGTGGTTTAGTTGACCTTTATTTGACCTTTGTACTAGAGCTTTAGAACAAATTGTCTAGCCTACATTCATTATCTGTACAACTATCAGACTTCTGAGAGGTAAAAATACTCTAAAAGCAAAGAACGGGAAAGGGAAACCTGAATGACCTATGTACATTTCGCAGCCCATGTGAGAGCACAGTGATCAGAAGATCATGTGTGGACCTTAAGGACAAAAAACAATATGAATCAAAAGACTAAAGGCAGCCCAATAAACCAAAAGCCATCTTAATAAGGCTGTCTCTCTACCTGCCTGTCAAAATGCTTTTCCACCTGTGCAGATCCATTCCTGCCTGTCCAGCTGTCTCCACATCTGATCCCTCCTTACCTGATCAGCTATCTCCTTCACGGGCCTACCATTCCCAAATTCTTCCTAGCTATCCAACTGTTTCTCCCACCCGCCAGCCCCATATTCTGCCTATCCATTCATCTGTTTCCTCTACTCTTCCTAAGACCTTTTTACCAGCCCCATTATTGTCCAACCCAATCAAATATCTTCCTCGCCCTCCAGCCCCAGTTGCTCCCAGATTTTCTAGCAGTTTCCCTTTTTTGCCAGCCCCAGTTCCTTCTGGACTACCTGACCATCTACCCCACCCACCCCAAAGTTCTCCAACCATTCCTGATTCTGACTCACAGAGCAAGTTATTTTACAAAACTTTCAAACCCAAACATTTCCTTCCAGTACGGCATTGTACCCCAACCACTCTAATGCCTGCCCTTGTTCATCGTTCCCTTCCAACTCAACTGGTTGTTTCTCCAACCCCTTTAGAAGCTCTCCCTGTTTTGAAGCATTCGGGTTTAGCCAGTCATCCCCCTCATCAATCAGTACCCACTCTTTCTTATATCGTTCCATTGTCTGAACATCCTGCTAGCTTAGATCCTTTTCAGTCAGTCCAGCAATCTTTTCCACAAACCACAACACTATCAAATCTGCCCCAGGCCTTTGTAGACTGTCCACCTGCCTCAATTCTCTCCCATCCACCTCCCCATCATTCTCCATCCTCTTCTTTGTCTTCATCTCCTTCTATTTCTACATCCTCTTCTTCATCCTCCATACAGTGTTCTTCCTCTTCATCCAGTCTTGCCTCTCCTTCACCTTCCTCTTCTACCTCTCCACCTTTACATCCTTCGTCTATTCCTCTTTTTTCCTCACCTTTGCATTCATCTCCTTCTCCATGTTTACTTCCAACTTACTTAGATTTTCCTTCTCCACTTCCTCCTGTTTCTTCTTCCTTTATGATTTCTTCTTCCTTTCCCCCTATGCTTCACTCTCCCTCTCTTTCTACCTCCCCATCTCCTTTTATTTCTATCCATCCCTTCAATCCTCACTGGGGGAAGAAAGTAGAGAAGAGAAGAGAAGGAAGAGGAGTAGTGAAGAAAGAAATAGAGAAGAAAAAGTTGAGAGACGACAACTTTAAAGGTAAATAAATTAAGTTTATTAGATAATTTGTAGATTTAGCAATATTTGTTTGGGAAGGGTGATTGAAGGGGAAGGTATGTATAAGACTAGACATAGTAAGCCTAAAAGGAAGAGAGAGAAACATACTTTCAATGTTTAGAAACTTGTGTTAAATAACATCTTGCTCTTCTTGATCTCCCTGTGGTCACAAAAGGATAGTCAGGAATCTAGTACTCATTGACTATTCCAGTTTGTCCAAATAAAGATATATATGGGTATTGGAGATAGGTATATGTCACATATGTCACTTTCCAAAACGTTTGTTATCTTCATTGACTTGATAATTGAATTCAAATAAATTAATAATAAGTACCCTTAGGATTCACACTAATGGCCCTATTGCAGCAGCTGTCAGCTTTTTTATATACCTCATTCCCATCCTACTCCCATCCCCAAATCTTTCTTTGTCCACTTTGTGCATATGCTGAAATGTAATATGCTATAAGTTTCCAGAAGTTGAAAAATTCTAATAGAAGATTATATCATCCCCTAATACTTTTTGAATGGCACTTTGGCACACTAAAAGTGGAACTCTAAATTAAAGGTACCCCTTCTGTGGCATGAAAACCATGCCTATATATGTGACACAACTAAAAATAAATGTGTACACTCTCCTCTGTGGAGTAAGATCCAAGCACCTAAACCTAGTAAACTAAGATGGAAATTCCTGCCTACCCTGACAAGTGATTTTTACCTTTTCTATCTGCCTGAATCTTCAGCCAACTCTATTAAGGTTATAGGAATACCTACCAGCCATGGCAGTACGGCATTGTACCCAGAACAAAAGGTAATGCAGATTATTATTATCCAGATAGGAATGCTCTTAAAGAACTGAGGGTTGACTCTACATATCTACAGGATTTCCTTCTATAGCTGTCCTAAACAACAGAGGAATACGACTTAATAATCAAAGCTATGAATAATTGGGCATTCCTACATAAAGATGGAGTGCTTTATTGCAGTGGTCCCCAACCTTTTTCACACCAGGGACAGGTGCTCCTATGAGAATCTAATGCCTGATGATGTAAGGTGGAGCTGAGATGGTGATGCTAGCACTGGGGATTGGCTACAAATACAGATGAAGCTTTGCTCACTTGCCCGCTGTTCATCTCCTGCTGTGTGGCCCAGTTCCTAACAGGCCACGGACCAATACCAGTCTGTGGCCCGGGGTTTGGAGACCCTTGCTTTATTGGAACTATAATTGCACAACCATTTTTATTCTATCGATTACCCTAAATTCCCATTCCATTATATCTACATATTTCTCCAATATCCTTATATGTGATTATCTGGACACACATGCACAAACACACACACACTACATGAATGTGTCATTTATATGTGTATAAAAAGAAGTTAACTTCATTTAAATGTACTAAACATTTTTATGTATGGTTCACAGAGCTATAGATAATGCCTTGCCTTCATCATTGTCAAAAAATGATCATAAACATCAGAAACATCTCTTATCCAAAATCAATCGTGATAAAGAAATGAAGGAAAACAGCAGGACGAACTTGGCTGCTAACAAAGATGTGTTCCAGCTTAAACTGGTGGAAACTCAGAAACTACTAGAAGATCAGCATCTAAGCAGCTTGCAAGTATGAAATTATTAATATGTTATTAATATTTTAATACCTAGTAATAATATTGTCCCATTTTTTCAGTGCTTTTCACTAAAGAAACATACGCCATTAGCCAAGGATAGGCTATGAAAGAGAATGTGGATGAATCAGCACAAATTTATCACAGATACTAGAAAATAATTTTTTAGTTTTTTTCTCTACCTTTTATTCATTTTTCTACTTCCTCTGTTCTTCTCTTTCCATCTCATATTTAGAAAAATATGCTTTATGAATGTTATTTTCTGACAAACATGAAAGCTATTTGAAGGTACAGTGTAACATAAGTATCATTGTTAAAGATTAAATTATAAAAAACAAGCTCATTATTATAATACATGTAGACATTAGATTCTTAATAAATATAGGGCACAATTAGGTAGAAATAGTGTTTCTATTCTATAATTTAGGGAATTGACTTGTTATTTTCCAACCAGTGAATGGGATTTCCACTAGTTTTCCTAAAATGTTCATACACTTTCTTTTTCATGAGTAATTACACACATTTATGAGATTTTAGTAAGCTGATATAAAGATTAAATTCCTAACCTTGCCCTGATTCATTTAATAATTAAGCAATAGTGGCAAAGCCAAAAAAAGCAAAGCAGGAGGCTTTTTGTTGTTCAGATGAAGTGTCTTTCTGCCATAAACAACTATAAATTTGAATGAAATATATGAAACATGTTTTTAGAGATTAGATAATGGACAGTACAGGATATGATCTTGAAAAGGGGGAAAACAAATGAGGTAAGCCCTATGATCACATAGATTTTTTTACCAAGGCATATTCTCTGGATAAGCCTCAAAAAAATCCACAGGTTAACCAACTGCCTGCCAAAAAAAAACACTCTCTTAAAGAAGACTGAAATCTAGTTGTACAACCTAATGCTTATAATGCCCAACATTCAATCACAACTTACTAGACATGTGAAAAAGCAGGAAAATATGGCTCATAACTAGAGGAAAAATTAGCAATATAATCGGATGAAGAAATTACAGAGATTATGGAATTAATAGGTAGGAAATTAAAATCATTTGTATCAATATTTTCAAGGAACTAAAATAAAATAAAAATAAATAATGAAAAAGGATATTTTAGAAGAACCAAACAGACCTTCTAAATCTGAAAAGCATAATATCTGAAATGAAAATTTCACTGGATGGGCTTAATGGTGTAGGCATTACAGACAGAAAGATCAGTGAACTTGAAGGCATGACAATAAATATCATCTAACTTAATCACTGAGAGAAAAAAGTCTGGAAAAAAATAAGCAGAGTGTTAGTGGCCTGTGAGACACTATCAGGCAATATAACATAAATTTATTAAAATCCTACAAAGGAGAAATGGAATATTGAAAGAAATAGTGGCTTAAAATGTTTCAAATTTAATGAAATTATAAATCCACAGATCCAAGAAGCTCAACAAACTCCAAGAAAGATAAGCATGCACAAGTGCACGCATGCTTACACATGCACCCACACACGTACACCACAAAGGCACATCAAAATCAAATTTTAGAGAGAAAAAAGATATATTACATGCATGAGAACTTTTTAAAGTAAGATGGACAACTAACTTCAAGCTGAAAGACAGTGAAACAATATTCTTTAAATTCTTAGAGAAGAAAAATGGCGATGTAGAATTATGTATCCAACTAAAATATCTTCTTGAAATGAAGGGAAAATAGGCATTTTCAAATAAACAACTGAAAACCACTGCACTACACCAGCATCTTCACTACAAGAAATACTACAGGAACTTTTTTAGGCAGAAAGAAATTTCTATGAGGTGAAAACTCAAATCTATTACTGGTTGTTATATGGTGGATAGGGACTGACTCCAAAGAAGCATGAGGAAACTTTTGGCAGATGGGAAGGTTCTTCTATATGTTTGATATGGTGGCTATGTGTGAATAATTTGTCAAAATCCATTGAACTATACATTCGAAATAGGTATATTTTATTATAGATAAGTATACCCTCAATAAAGTTGATTTAAAAATAAAACACAAACACACACAAAAAAAACTTAAACACAAACCATGTTAAGTCTAGGGTAGTTGATACCAGTAACTTATGAGCAAGACTTGAATCTGATCATGTTTCATTGTTTAATGATACGAAAAATTCTGGGGGAAAAAGTACAGTGTAGTGAAATCGGAAGTTGCTGAACTTCTTTTGAGGTACTTCAGGAAATGAAGCCATTACAGACCTATGCAAACAAATCTTAGAGCCATGGACATCACACTTATATCTAAAAGGACCTTCTAAAACATCTCATTATAGGTAATCTCAAAGAAACTCCTCCAAGCCTGACTTCCTTATTACTGTCAATTAAAGTAACACAGTTTCAAAAACAGGCATTGGAGGATCTGTGCTTTGTTTTGTTCTCCTAATTAGGTTGAAATGATCATCTCTTTAACAAAAGATCACAGTACTGAAGAATGCAATAAGCAGGGACAAATCCTAGTAATATCAAAACAAATTCATGTGAATCTTTTTCAAAACTTATTTCACAGTAATATATCAATCAGTAAACATTAATTGTGCAAACTAAAAATATTTCTATTCTATAACTGATTTCCTTGGTTTCTTAGTTAAAAAAATACTGTATTTTAGTTTCATATCAAAATATTTAAATTTTCTAAAATTTGAAAAATCTTAAGGGACACTACTTTTCTTTGAGTTCATTTAACTTTTTGACTACCTCTACAATTTAAAGTAATTTTGAATCTATTTCTATATATGTGATACAGATTAATACATTCTAGATATGTGTGAGAAATTATAAATATTTTAAAACATTTATTATACTTTAATGTTATAAAATTGTATTATATACTAATAAATTTTATAAAATTTCAGTGATATAGTGATGAGAATGTCCATAGAATTTATGGAAACTATTATTCTGCTAAATCTCAAAAAAAGAGCCATTAAAAATCAATAGTTCTCAACCCTAAATCCACATTATAATTACCTGAGGAATTTTGAAATTATAATAATACCAATACATGGAACCCATCCAAGTATTAAATCAGCAGGACTAAGGCATAGATATTTTTATAAAGCTCCTTATGTAATTCTAAAATGTAGCCACAGTTGAGAACTCTACTATAGAGACCACAACAAAGATATAGCCCTTCCAACAGGGAATTCATTTTAGGAACATAGAGCTTTTAGGAGCTTCATTTAAGTCCAGTGAAGATTTCAGGAAAAAAATATTTGAAAATAGCTGTTTTTTAGAATTTCACAACACTCCATATTCTGGAATAGTGATAGCAAAATTCTTTTCTAAGCTATAACTGTGACTAGAATAATTGGATAGTTAACATTAGGTGTAGAAATTAAGACAAACACATTATATTATAAGTCTCTGTTAGCTTGCTCTTTCTCACTCTGAAGATTGTTCCAGGGATATAGATTATTTACATACCTACACTGTTTATAGTCATTTTACTGTATTTTAAATGCAAAGGAGAAAATAACAGTGTGTTGAATCATTACTTTTGGCATTTAAAAATTTCTAAGCTATAAAACAATATTCTTTATTTTCTTTCAGAAATTTTGTGATGAAGTTAATCAGATAACAAATTCTGAAACTCTTTCAAGTATAGACAGTCTTGAGGCTGGAGAACATGAAGAAATATATTTAACACTTATTAATAAGGAGCCTTCTAAATCAATCCAGAAGAATTCTATTTTCCTCAAATCAGCAAATCTACAATCAACTAATCTAAGCCTCTTTGATGAAGATAAACTGTCATTCTCTAAAACTCAACATATAAATAATTGGCTAATAAATTTAGATGATCCAAATACTCAAACTGCCACACCTTTCTCAGATATTTTAAGTAAGCCTAATGTTCTACCTTCATATGAATGTTTTAATAGTAAAGAAGAAAATTCTTCTGCTCTAAGAACTGTGGAAAGAACCACAGATACTGCTAATAATTCAAGAGCCTTTGTATCTAGTCCACCCACACATGTACAAGATAAAAGTGAAAAGACCTCTGAAACTAGCACTATGAGGATAGCTGATTCTTCTTCTGAGGCATTCAAAAGAGAGAGACCATTAGTTAGTGAGAGCCCAACATTTAAATTCAGCAAAGCATGGAACACTTCAGATTCTCTAACCCAGGAAATGGCTACAATTTCAGACCAAGAGAAATATTCTGAATTAACTCAAGAAAATAGAACTACTTCAGTTCCTACTTCATTTTTACCTGTGGCAACACCTTTAGTTTTGCTCTCTAATACACAATCAGCTAGACCTTTACCAAAGAACAGTATACATATAAAAGAAATTGACCCAGTGCAGTGTTCTGATAAGTTACAGGAACTGAAAGATGTTAAAGATGAAAAGATAAAATATTTCAATAGTAATAAAGAGTTGCCTTTATTTTCAAACAATGTTCAAGCTGCCTATATACCTCACAACTCTGATGCAAAAGATAAAAAACAGAAAATAACTGAAACATCAACATCATCGTCTAATGTAATTTCTAATTGTGACTTAGTTGGTCAGCACAAGAAAATGAAATACAATATTCATGAAAGAAGTAGTGTGAGATTTCTTAAAAGTATTTTGAAGAAAGAATCTAAATACGAACATGATTATTTTAAGGCACTAGTTATAAAGCAGGGCTTTAAGTTGGGAAATCAAAAAGCAGAAGCTATCAAAGATAGTATCGAATTAACAAAAGAAAAAGGAAACAGTGCAGAAATTCCAAAGACTATTAAAAAACTGAGGTGGTTTGATGAAACTGGAGATATGGGGAGAAATGCTGAAGATAATCATTCACTGAACAGTGGAATAGAAATATCTCAACAGTGGTCTCAACCATTCCACATTCAAACAGAAAGCGGTGCTGCCAGCAACATAATTAGTGTTCCTGCTTATGCTGTGAATTCTGCTGATAGAAAAAAATCTGAGGATGATTCCTCTGGAAACATTGCTGCATTGGGAGGATCTGGAACAGACCATGTGTCTTTGAACTCTTTTATACCTTCAAGTCATAACATTGCTAAACAAGCCTGGCCAGCCTCAAAAAAAGAGGAAAGTAAATCTTCTATACATAGCGGTGATTCTAAAACTAAGAAAGGTAATCCACAAAGAGGTGGAGCAAAAGTAATCAGGACAATATCTGCTAAAGTCCAATCAGGTTTTATATATCCAAACAGAAAAGGCACTGTTATTCGACCACAGTCTACGAGCAAGGCCAACACATTTCTACAAGCTCATGGTAAATTAATTGTACCTCATCCTCCTCCTAAATCTCCTTCAAATATTAGGAGTGATAAAAACATACAAGTTTCTCAGTGTCAATCAGTAATGCCTGAAAATTCTCAAAACATTATTACAAATAACTATTTTAATACAAAACCTGTGCTTCAAACAGAACACAAGTTGAATCAGTGGACTCAAGAAAGTAGTCTTCCACTCTCACACATTTGTTCTGACTTAGTCACTGTGATGCCATCTGTACCATGTTGTTCTTCTGAGTGCCAGACTTCAGCAACAATAAATCATTCACATGGCACTCAAATGGTTGCCCAGCAAGAAGGAACGTTATATTGCACCCAAAGATGTCCTGTTTATGAAGGAAGTCATCACTCTGTGACTTTTAGATCTACTAAAGAAGAATCTGTTCCTGCATGGAAAAGACGGCATAATATTCTAGGTCAAAATGAAAAGGCAGATGGTAAGAATATATATTTTTATAGATAAAATGTACAAATTTTTTAATTCATGTGAAACTTATTAAGGTATAGCAATGTATACCTTATAGATATTAATGTTAAATAATAGTTTAGCTTTATAGAAACAACTTATTTCCCTTAATATTGTGCCCTTGTCTATCCAGTAATTGAAGTTTTTAAAAGAATGACCCAACCTTTACTCAACTAAAATTTGAAACTTTGCTAGCCTCCATTTTTTCCATGACTTTTCTTTTTAGTTAAAAAGAGGGAGGACAAAGAGTCAGATCTGATTAATATTCCATATCGTTTTGTCATTACCCCAATATTATAGTCAAAATGTCTATCAAAATAATCATAGTAAAAAATATTATTTAAATTATTCTAAATAGATAAATAAATGTTATAATACTTTTCTTTATTTTTCTTTAAAATGTTTGTTGAATTGAATTGTTATAAGCTAATAATAGATGTGCCAGAACTTTTCATCTTTCTAAAAGAGTGGCAGCTCTACTGTTATCAGTTATATACGTTGGTTTTCATATGGAAAAAAAATGATAGCATTCCTTTAAACATTTTTGAAAATTAATTCTCTACAGAATGGCATTACGCGGTTGATGCCACATAAAGCTACTTTTCTCTAAGGGAATGGACTAGAAGCCCAAAAATTTCCTACCAGTAGGAATCAGTTGACTGTTAAGAAAAAGGTAGGACTTCAGGAGAAAATCAGAAAAGCAATGCTTTCCTTTTCCCAAAGATATGAATAAATATTAAGAAGATATAAAAAGGGAATTAGTTTAAAATTGAATATTCAAAGACTTCTTCAGTTAGACCAGAGAATTTAAGGACCGTGGGATTTATTTTGTGATTCATCACTGTATCCCCACGTCCTAACTGTGCCTGGCACTTCATAGACACATGAACTTTTCTTGAATAGATACAAGCCATATTAACAGATGGGAAGCTAAATGCAAAGACTGTAATCTAAAAATCTTTAGCATTTATCTGCAAGAGCCTAGATAATATATATATTTCATTCTCTTCTTATCCAGCCATTTCACCATGTAACTTTAGTTTTCACACTACTTCCAAAAAATGAAAGCATCATACAGATTTGATATGCAAAAGCAAATAATGATAAATTATGATTATGTTTTTTGAGTTCTTACTCTATGCCAGTTACAGTGCTAAGTCTTTTTATTTATTGTCTCATTTAAACCTCATGATAACCTTGAGAAATAAGTATTATTTAAAGCCCTATTTTGCAAAGAAAGAAATAGAATTGCCCAATGTCAAGAGCTAGTAAATAGCAAAATTGATATTTTAATCTAAATATCTATGGCACCAAGTCCCATACTTTTTCTATTAAAACTGCATAATAAATATAATTATTAAGCAAATATATATATACACACACACATATATCAGGAAAATTTTAGGAAATATAGTTTTCCAATAGCTTGAGCATGAAAGGGTAGCATATTAAAATTATGTTCTCATTCTCTGATAAAGGAATAAAATATATATGTTCATATGGAGAAACCCTTATTTTCCCAACTTTAGGCATTAGATTCTTATAGGATCACCCGTGCCTGGGGCCAAAAAGGTTGAGGACCGCCAATCTAAGGTAATCTCCCTTACTTAAAGCAAACTGATTATAGACTGTAATAAAATCTATAGACTACCTTCACAGCAACACCTATATTCATGTTTGATTGCATAACAGCAAACTGTAGACTAGGTGACACATCAAAAAGACCATCATACCATTTTTTTTTTAAAGCCAAAATATTCGAATAAGCTTTTCATAAAGGAGGATAGCCAAATGGTCAATAAACATGAAAAGATCTCAGCTTCACTCCTCAGGAAAATCCACATTAAAATAATTACATATAGCGGCACACATCACAATGACTAAAGTTAAAAAGATAGAATACTATTAATAAAGATGTATAACACCTGGAAACTCATATCTACTAAAGTTGAGCATATGCGTATTTTATGACCCAGCAAGTCTAATTCGACAGATTGTGTATGTGTCAGAAATTCATTCATATGTAAACCAAAAGACATGTATAAAGATTTTCATAGCAGTTTTGTAGCCAGAACCTGAAATTATCTCAAATGTCTTTCAACGCTACAATATATAAATAAAGCAAAATTCCATCATTCATTCCATGAAATACCATAATGAAAATGAATGAGCCACTACTAAGAAACAGTAATGTGGATGAATCTCACACCATAAAATCGTGCAAAAAAAAAATTTATATTTTATGTACATTTTTTCATAAAAAAAAACTATATTTTTTTTTCTATCACTTTCATGAACAAGTAAAACTAAGATGGAAAGTATATGGAAACAGGTAATGAGAAAGCTTTTTCAGTGCTGGTAGTTTTTTTTATAATAAAATATGGATATTTTATTCCAGCTCTGGGAAATGAAAAAGAGCAGGTAGGGAACAAATTCTTCCATACACCATTCTAATTTAGCTGACATTAATTACAAAATGGTAAACTAAATATATGTGTATAAGTATTTAGATATATACATACCTATTTTTTTCAGAATTTAGTCTCATAAGTGCTCATATATTTACACTGTTTTTTTATAAACACCTTTAAAAGTCATCAAATGTATCTTCATACTACTACCTCTGTCTCTTCAGCAATCATTTAATATTTTTGGATTGTATTTGCTGTTTGCATTTTAATCAAAGTATACATTAGAAGATGTAAGGGAAAAACTTGCTTTAAGTTATACTATATGCGTTGCAGTTACGAATGACATGATTTTTTTTCATCATCATTTGCAAATTCACACATCTTGTAGCTCTCTACGTAGATTCTTTCAGCTTCTAGTGCTGTACATATCTACATCTTCTGGATGGGACTGCCCGTGATCCATGAGCTTGAGGTCAGGCACAAACAGTGAAGCACCTTAGGTAGAGTATCATTTGGTCTTTGTTTCAGAGTTGAGTTCTATTGGCAAAGCCACTGAGTGTTTCAGATTATAAATTGTTTTTGCAGGTATTTCTGTTTCAGCAGAGCTTCCTAGCTTAGTTTTTTCTTTAGGTTCAGGAAGTGATTCTTTTTTGTTGTAGCATATGCCTTTTTCCCAGTTACCTTCGCAATTATTACTGACTGCACTGGGTAAAAAACGGTTGCTCCTAAAGTGGCCAGTCCCAGTGGATAAGCAATTTTCTTAAGTCTAGAACTTTTTCTTGCTGAAACCAAGCCTGCCAATACTGAAACTGTAATCACTCAGATGGAGGCAAAGCCCATTTGTAAATTACCTGGCAGCTCTTCAATGTATTTAGACTGGAGAGGTGGTGCAGTATAGATGGGGAGCTGCTCTGGTTTCACTAGCTGCTTTCTGGATTCTTCTTTTTTGGCTGCATGCACACTTATAGATGTACACATCAGACTTGCAGGCACGGTTGTCACCTTTCCCATCCCAATGGCCGCCATGTATGTGACCCTCTCTGCCCAAGTTTTCCTCAGTGCTGGTAATGTTTTATTTCTTGAATTCAGTGGCTATGCAATTTGGGTGTGTATATATAATTCTATACTTATAATCTGTGCATATTTCTATAGGTGATTGTTCTTCAGTTTTTTAAAAAGGCAAATGATATTGGCATATTAAATACTAAATCTGAAATCAAAAAGAATGCATTTTTTTCCTATTCCAGGTAGTATTAAGAATACCTTCAAGGAATCAAAAATTTGATTACTAGAAAAGACCAAAGATTCAATTGCATTTAACTCCCATATTTTATGCGTGAGGAAGGTGGCACACATAATAGTGAAATTATATAGCCCAAGATGACACAGCTAGTTTAAAGCAGAGCCAAGATTTTTGTCTTGCAGCTGCAGTGTTCATACCTTAAAATAATCCTAGTTTTCATGAGATCAGACATTTAATCAGAGACACTGAACAATTTTTATTCTAGGTAAAAATTAGATAGCATTTACTATATGCCAGTCACTATTCTAAGTACTTCACATATGAAAACAAATTTAATTCTCCTAATAACTGTGAGATAAATAACATTATTCCCATTTTATAAATGAGAAAAATGAGGCACACAGAGGATTCATAACTTGTATAAGTCACATTGCTAGCATAAACGGCATAGCAAGGATTAAAATGCAGGCCTTTTCTCTCTAGCATCTGTGCCCTTAACCACATAGCTATTATGCTTATTTTTAAAAACACTCCCTATGTGGGGGGAATGGAGGTGTTAATGTATATAATATATAAGAACAAGTTAAAGACTAATAATAAATGAAAAACCCTGTACCCACTGCCCAGTTTTAGAAATAGAAAATCACTAGTATTGTTGAAATCTTATATGCCTCTCCCCAACTGCATTCCCTTCCTCTCTTACAGAAATGACACCATATAGAATTATGTTAATGATTCCATGCTTTTTAAAAATAATATTGCCACATGTATCTCAAATGATATATTATTTAGTTTTGCCTAGTTTTGTAATTTATATAAATGGAGCTAGTTCATCTACATTCTTTTTTTTCTTTTTATTCTTTTTTATGATTTGCATTCTATATTTTCTTTTTTTAATTATAATTGACATTAAATATCATTTTATATCACCTTCAGGTGTACAACATAGTGATTAGACATTTACATAATTTATGAAGTGATCCCCACAAAAAGTCTAGTACCCACCTGGCACCATACATAGTTATTACAATATTACTGGCTATATTCTTTATGCTGTGCTTTAGATCCCCATGACTATATTGTAACTATCAATTGTACTTACTCCCTTCACCTTTTTCACCAAGCCCCCCACATCCCCTCACATCTGGCAACCACCATTTTGTTTTCTGTATCTAAGAGTCTGTTTCTATTTTGTTTATTTATTTAAATTGTTCTTTAGATTCCACATGTAAGTGAAATCATATGGTATTTGTCTTTCTCTCTCTCTGACTTATTTCACTTAGCGTAATACCCTTTAGGTCCATCCATGTTGCCACAAATGGTCAGATTTCATACTTTTTTTATGGGTAATATTCCATTCCATGTATGTACTACATCTTTATCCAATCATCTGTTGATGGGCACTGAGGTTGCTTCCATATCTTGGCTATTGTAAATAATGCTGCAACAAACATAGGGATGTGTATCTTGTTCAATTAGTGTTTTGTATTTCTTCGGATAAATACTCAGAAAAGTGCAATTCTTGGGTCATAAGGTAGTTCTATTTTTAATTTTTTCAGGAACCTCCAAATTGTTTTCTATAGTGTCTGCACCAATTTTCAATCCCACTAACAATGCACAACGGTTCCCTTTTCTCCATATTCTCGCCAATACTTGTTTGTTGATTTATTGATGATGCCATTCTGACAGGTGTGAAATGATATCTCATTGTGGTTTTAATCTGCATTTCTCTGATAATTAGTGATGTTGAGCATCTTTTCATATGTCTATTGGCCATCTGTATATTCTCTTTGGAGAAATATTTATTGAGGTCCTCTGCCCATTTTTTAATTGGATCGTTTGGTTATTTTGTGTTGTTAGTTGTATGAGTTCTTTATAAATTTTGGATATTAACCCTTTTCAGATACATCATTGGCGAATATCTTCTCCAATTGGCGGGTTGTCTTTTCATTTTGTTGATGGTTTTCTTTGCTGTGCAAAACCTTTTTAGTTTAATGAGGTCCCCCTTGTTTACTTTTTCTTTTGTTTCCCTTCCCTGAGGAGATATATCAAAAAAAAAAAAAAATTGTTACTAGGAACAATGTCAGAGAGTTTACTACCTATGTTTTCTTCTAGGAGTTTTATGGTTTCACATCTTACATTTAAGTCTTTAATCCATTTTGAGGGGTTTTTTTGTTTTTTTTGTTTTGTTTTGTTTTGTCCATAGTGTAAAATGATGTTCTAATTTTGGAGTTTTTTGCATATATCTGTCCAGTTTTCCCAACACCATTTGTTGAAGAGACTCTCTTTACCCTTTGCATATTTTTGCCTCTTTTGTCATAGATTAATTGTCCATATAGGTGTGAGTTTTATTTCTGGACTCCATATTCTGTTCCATTGATCTATGTGTCTGTTTTTTTGCTAGTACCATGCTGTTTTGTTTACTATAACCTTATAGTATAGTTTGATATCAAATAGTGTGATACCTCCAACTTTGTTGTTCTTTCTCAAGATTACAATGGCTATTCGGGATCTTTTATGGTTCCATATAAATTTTTAGATTATTTGTACTAGTTCTCTGAAAAATGCCATTGGTGTTTTTATAGGGATTGCATTGAATCTGTAGATTGCTTTGGGTCGTACAGACATTTTAATCATGTTAACTCCTCCTATTTATGAGCATGGTATATGCTTCTATTTGTTTATTTTCTTCAATTTCTTTCTTTAATGTCTTGTAATTTTGAGTACAGGTCTTTTGCTTCCTTGGTTAAATTTATTGCTAGGTGTTTCGGGGTTTTTTGATGCACTTGTAAATGGGAATGTTTTCTTAATTTCTCTTTCTAATAGTTTATTATTGGTGTATAAAAATGCAACCAATTTCTGAATATTAATTTTGTATCCTGGTATTTTACTGAATTCATTTATCAATTCTAGTAGTTTCTGGTGGAATCTTTAGGGTATATTCTTCTATGATTTGCTTTTTTCAATCAATTTTGTTTTTCTAATTTTTTGATTAGTTTAGCTGTACTTCATATTCATTGCTCTATTATAATATATTTTGCATATTACATTAATATACAAAAATTTTTCATTCTTCTATTATTGGACATTTGGGTTGCTTTCAGTTTCTTGCTTTTATGAATAATGCTTTTAGGAACAGTTTTGTACATCTACAGATATACAATTTGCTGAGTCACAGGGTATGTATATTTTCAACTTCACTAGGTAATACCAAATTATTTTCCAGAGCAATATACCACCAAAACTCTGATATCAGGCTGTGTAATGTTTTCAGTCTTATGGATGGGAAACCATGTCTAATTATAATAATTTGCATGAATTGAGCATTTTTCATGTTTATGCACTTAATTGCATTTCCTTTTCTGTGAAATGTCTGCTCTTGGTTTTCTTTTTTCCTTTACTGATACTTTTTTATATCTTTTGTGATTCTGTATCAATTATATGTGTTGCAAATATTTTCTGCCAGTTTGTGATCTGTAGTTTCACTCCTCTTAATGATTAAAAGTTGATTTTAATGTGGTCTTTTCCTTTGCAGCTTGCTTGTATGTATTTAGGTTTTGTTGTTGTTGTTGTTGTTGTTGTTGCAGTTCTAAGAGAAAAATATTCATCTTGACAATTGTTCTTTAAAAAGAAAACACACAAAACTAAATTTAAAAAAAGTTTTCCATAGCTGTTTAAAACAATATAATTTTAGGCAATAATAATCAGATCTTTGGAAGTACTTCTGTACTCTACATTATTTTAGGCTATATATGTTAAGGGCTATCTAAAAATACTGTGGTAACTCAAGACTATGGAAGGAAGAGTTAGGTCTGAAGACCAATTAAAGGAGACTACACCTAAGACACATGATAGTAAATACAAATATTTGAAGGTTTATTTGAAGGTGTGGAAGAAGGAGAAAAGAGAGCTAAATGAAGGTTAAAAATTTCAAAGATGTTTTCAATTCAGCATAAGAAAGGGTTTGAGCTAAAACCACCGACAATGGGGTAGTAGCTCCCATCACTATACCATTCAAGCACAGGTTGAATGTCCACATCTGAGTAACTGAGATCTATGAGTAAGAGGTTGAACTAGTTAACTTCTAAGATCTCTTCCAAAACTATAATTCTATGAATGTCTCCACAATTTTCCTTTGTTTATAACTAAAAATACTACAAATTTAAAAATACATAACACTTTACTAAAGATTAATAGATTTTGAGTTTTGGTAGTAAAACTGTCATATCTAGAATTTTCATGTGAGCCTAGGAATCTTGCTAGATAATGCCAGTACAAACTATATTATTTTTATAAAAATATGAAGGTTCTCAGATACTATGTTAATTACTAGATAGTATTTAAGTATTTAAGTGGAACAGTACATAAACAGTTTTAAACACTGTATCTATTCCTGGCATCAATAATCTACAATACATAAAACTGAACATCTACACAAAGAACAATAAGGCACAAAAACAATTATGCTACAAATCAAGTACAAAAGTGTTGGTAAATCTTGCTTTCAGAATATTTATGAACAGCCTGAAGAGAGGTAAAAATTTTTAATGCAGCAGTTATATAGCCAAGTTAATTTGCATTTATGATATTTTTAAAAGTTCTTCAAAAATGCAAAGAGAAGGACTTTACAAGATTTAGGAGAAGACAATTCCAATCATAGAAAACAATATAGAAACTTTATTGCTGCCCAAATGATCTCCCTAGAAACTATAACATTTAATATATCTAGCATTTAGCTTCTTTAGCATTAGCATACCCATATGGATGGGAATAAGCATAATGCAGTGCTTTTTGAACTATAGGTCATACTCTTGAGTCAATAATGAAATCAACTTAATGAGTGGTAACCAGAATTTTTTTAATGAACTATAATTTTAGAATCAGAATGTTCTAGAATAAAAACTACCAGAGGACATCATATGTTGTAAGGGTAAATATGTTTTGCAAAACTGTATATGCATCCTGGGTCACAATGCAAAATGTACTTTTTTCTGTGAGACACAGTCAAATCAGAATAAAAGTTACTAGCACGAAGTGTAAGAGCTAGAATTTTAAATTTTAGAGACTTAACTGCTTGGAACTAAATCCCAGCTTTGCTCTTTATTGGCTCTGTGACCTTAAGCAAGTTCCTTATCCTCTCTTGTACCTTACTTTATCTGGAAAAATAGTGAAAATGATAGTGCCTATAGCTTTAGAACAATGCCTAGGCAATTATAAATGCTCAACAAATAATAACTAGAATTACATTATTTCTTACTATAAAAGGTCAGATGTTCAATTACTAGCCAACTTTAAAAATCGAAAGCTTTTGTGTCTTTGTTGTTATACAGATTTAGAATGATATATAGTTGTATATAGTTATAGTTTTATATGTAGAGTTATATGCACATAACTATATATGTATAGCTGTATATAGAAAATATGTATATATTAGCTATCGTAACATCAATTAGATTCAATATTCAAATTGATGTTCTCCAGTACATAGTTTCAGGGCTAAAATATTTTCATTTTTTCCTCCTTACCTGAACTTTGATCACAAAAGCACACACAAACACACTTCCATGTACTTTTCAAGACGTTTGTGTGCTTACACATATACTCATACTGTATGCTGCAGACCAACTGAATTTTTTACCTTTCAGCCTCAAGAAATTTTTTAACTTCATTATTATTATTTTGTGCCTTTGTACATAATTTTCTTTTTGACTCAAAGAGTCTTTTTACTTGGGAGCTTACTCCTCCTTAAAGACCAAGCTTCTCTGTGAAACCTTTCTTGATTCTTACAAGGACACTCTGGCCTCTGATCTTTTACTTAATTCTGTTTACAGCTCTACATACAATTCATTTTACTGTAATAATCCATTTAAATTCTTCTAAAATAATGGATTCTAAAAGGTTTTATTGTACCACTATTAATAAAAATTTTGAGCACATATTATATATATCTATGCCATACACATGTATTACTGTTAATATACGTGAAGCACCTTAACCAGAAATAGAAATTTTTTAAAAAGGAGATAAAGGTGAAGTACAGACTTTTAAAACAGTTTTTAAATTTTGTATTTTATAAATAATATACTTTAAAAATTATAAAAATAATTTTATTTATTATGTATAAATACTTTTTTCTCTCATATATTATTAATGATCCTCTGAATGCTTAGTTTCAAATATCTTATCAATTACAATGACTTTATTTCATATACCATCATTAGCTAATATCTCCAGGTACAATATGAATTTAGGCTGAAGTTTGTTATAGTTTTTTGGATAATTATTTAATTTGTGATTCTAATTTGTTACAAACATAATTATACTTCATTGTCATTATGTAGCAGAGTTTGTAATAAGAATAAGAGATGTGTCAGTTCTGCCTTTCTTATTTACTTGTGTTTTCTTTATTAGTATTATCTTTGATCTATGATTTTATAAGAATATGTTTTTAGTTATACAAAAGATGTAGGAAAATAACATAATAAATATTCATGTACCCACCACTTATCTTAAATAATGAAACATGACACATACAATGGAATTCCTACAAAACTCTTTTTTAGCCTCTTTCTCATTTCGTGAGGACTCATTCAGGTACTACAAGATATCTATAAATCCATTTAGAAGGGCACACATAAAATATAGTACAGTGAAGGAAGTGAAACACACTTAGAATATCTACTCTTCCTCCAAGATAACTTTGTTTACTGTGTACAATATATAACTGACAAGGGTGCCAGTGTCAACCATATATATTTTTTCCATTCACAACTGGAAATCCTCATATGCTGAAGGCTGATTTAAGTTATATGGGATTTTCGACTGCGTGGGTGGTCAGTACCACTAACTTCTCCGGGTTGTTCAAAAGTCAACTGTATTACCATAATAAATTTAAATTCTAATTTTTAGATAATAAATATAAAGTGAAATTCTAATATGTTCTTCCTGCACAGAGGTGATTTATTTGCATATCCTTCTGGTGTTGTACCACACTTTGGAGGTCACTGCTCTAAACTATAAACCCCTTGAAAGCAGAGATTTTTTTTAAATTCATTATTGTAACTGTGCCATGCATAGTACATATAAGAAAAGCTCAAAAAAAGTTTACTGACTGAATGAAACTTAGAGTTTTCTGTAATGTTTGAAGGTAATTTGGAAGTTTGTGGTGGATATATACTCCTAATTCAATTGATGTAAATTTTGACATTGTGCTGGCATTTGTTTAAGATTCGACTGTTATGAGAAGAAAAAGAATCGTTGAAAATAAGCAGAAAAATAATTTAGAACAGAAAAAACAAAACCCTGGATGTATAGGACAGAAGTACAGTGAGAAAATGAATGTAAGTACATCATTAGAAAACACCTCTATTCATTGGTGGAAAACTGCTTAGAAAACAGAATGTTCTAAAAGGACTGTGCTCTTGCTGTAAACTGTGCACTACTATAACAATAAGCATAGCCAAAGCTATTGTGAAGCACTATTGGACTCTCTATGCTAGGAACTTTTTGTACCGTAATTATTTGGTATATAGTCAACTCTGGAAAAAAACTGAGGTCATTAACAACAAAGTTATTTAAATATACATTAAAAAACATAGAAAAGTAAATTAGAGCTATAGATAGAGGAAGCAAGTATGCTAATCATAAAGATTCATATAGTCTTTATGTGTTTAAATATCCTATTTGGTGTCTACAGCCATGCTACCCTGAACAAGCCCGATCTCGGCTGATCTCAGAAACTAAGGAGGGTCGGGCCTGGTTAATACTTGGATGGGAGACCACCTAGGAAGACCAGGTGCTGTAGACATAAAAAAATAAAGGATTGTAAGCTGACAAGGTCCTTGCAACCTCTGAGGTCAACCAAGGGTTGCCTCACCTGAAAAAAGTAAAAATAAATAAATAAATAAATTAAAAAAAAAAGAGTGGGACCTCTCTGCTACCC
>NW_006432669.1:8728879-8758807 GCF_000325575.1 Pteropus alecto
GATATTGACCATGATCTTGTTTAAGGTATACTATAATAAAAGACATTTCCCATTGAGAATCTTCTTTAAGGAACCTTGAAGTTCATAATGGATATATTCCTATTAACGGTCAACAACAAATGAAAAGGGAGTTTCATATAGCTGTTTGAAAAAAAGATCTTTGATAAAAGTCAAAAGCATAATGCTATTAATTTTAAAATGAGTGAAGGTAATTCTGTGAGCTAAGTAAATCTGACCTAAAGATGACATTTTCTAGAGGTCTAACTTGATCCAAGGATTGAATTTAAAATATTAAAAATTTTAGATAGATGAGTGAGTAGCATTTTGCTTGGAGTTTCAACTATAAATATCACTTCTTTTGATTTTTTAATAAAACTGGAATAGTACCTTATGAAAACTTTATATTCCAAGTTATAGGTTGAGTGTACTATTCTTTGTTATAGGAACTATTGATTTTTATATGGGTAAGATTACAAATACGAAAAACATCAGCCATGGTATATCTTATCAGCAGAACAAAAGTCATTTAGTTATTTATGTAAATTAAGTGTCCTATTACCAATTTATTCTTACTGCTTAATACCAAACATAGTACTTAATTACAAACATAACTTTCTAGTTACAAATATAATGCCTAATAAGTCCTTTTTTTAACATCCATGTTGTTCACATCAGACATCTCAAAATCTATACACTGAACAAATTTTTACATTTATTTTTTATTAATATATTTTAAATTTAAAAGTAATGTTATAACCAAAAAATGAACAAACCCACATATTTTAAATACCTGTTATTATTGCCCTCTCTAAATTCATCTTTATTTTTCTGGTTCTTATTCTGTTCCTCTATGTCTTGCTCCTTTGCATTCTATCTTACTGTATTTAAAGTCTATTTTTGTTCTTCTTTCCAGGAACCTCACATCCACTTTCACATACACATTTTCCACTCACACACCCATTTACACATCTTCTAAAGTCTTGATATCTTTAGAATACGTCAGTGTTTCTGAATCAAAATCGAGTTTTGAAGTTTAACTTTTCCATCCCTATTGTTCTGCTTTGATTTAGGGTTTGGGGTTTTGTTGGAGTTTTTTTCACTCAAGAGCCTAAACAAGGGTTCAGTCACTATAGCATTGGTCCCTATCACCTTGAATTAGAAATGTATTTTATCATACTAGATTTTTCCCAGGCCACTACTTCTATGTAGAGAAAATCTAAAAGATATCAATGAAAAATAGAAAAAGCACAATTACTACTTAGTGATAGGGTCTCAGTCCAAGATGTTCTGAGTCTATAATGGATATGAGGCAAGGCTACAAGAGCTATTGAAGCAGGGCTGTTGCAGAAACCATCATCAGTTACTCTTCAGACCAGACTGAACAAAAGCAATGTATAGTCATAGCCAGAAAATTTTATATGAGAGAAAGTCATTTTTATAAGTGGAGTAAAGAAGCAAAATAAACCATGTCCAGAGAAAAAGAGTTGGTACCCCTCAGAGAGTGTTGAATGGGTATGCAAATTGCCAGTGCTCTGAGATTGCCCATTTCCCAGTTGATACACAGCATCGAGGCAGCTATTTCTGATTTAAGTTTTGACTAGTAGTTGTGATTCACCCTTACAATGATAAATCAACAAGATTAGAAACCTTAAAGTGTTTTTTAAACTTTCCTTTAATGAGCACTTTTGATTGCCTGCTTACTTCCCTCTTCCAGATATTCAAGACAACACAGCAATTTGAAAATTTTCCAAAATTAACATAAAATATTTTTTTAATATTCAGTTACCATTGAAAGGACTTATTTCAGTAATTCTTGATTTCTACACACAAAAAAAGAAAATAGACAAGTTACATGAAAATATATACAGCAAATAAAAGTTTTTAAAAAGTCAATGTATATATCATGAATTTTAAATACGGAACTATGTTCTGATTTAATATTCTATTTTTATAGAATTTTGGACAAAGTGTCCAGCTAAGTTCATGTGAGTCAAAACAAACTACAAGGGGTACTTCTAATATTGAAAAAGGTATGTTCTAGTTTAAACATTTTTCTATGAGCTTTGTTCCCAGTGATTTTTTTTCTTATATGTATTTTCCCAAATACTTACATATCATGTGACTATTAAACCACCATTTTGGACCTAAATTCTCCTCACCCTACACATTTAGGTTGTTGTTTTTCTTTATTTTAAATAATAATGTACTGAACATCTTTCTACATCAAGCTTTTTCCTGATTTTTCAATTATTTCTATAAGGTAGATTCCTTGAATTAAAATTACAATATTTGCCATATAAATGACACCTAATAAATATTTGTTGAATGAAAGTCTCGTGTATTAAATGAATTCTGGATCAAAGGATATAAACATTGTAATGGCTTTTCACACATATTTCTAAAGTACTTTTTTGAGTGTATTATCAATATAAATTCTGGTTAGTGTGCTAACCTAAAATAGAATCACTTCTATTACTTACTTATATCACAGGCAAAGAAATGTTGTTTTGTTAGTTTTAATTTGTACATCTTTAATTAATAATATGCTTAATTGTTTTTGTATATTTTTATTTTTGATGAATCGTTTCTTCATATTTTTCTCTGTAGATGTTGAAGTTTGGATATTTTCTTACTGATTTCTGTAAATTCTTTAAATATCAAGGATTCTTATCCTTATATTAGTTGAAAATATTTTTGCTACTTTATTATTTGCATTTCATTTTACTTATGTTGTATTTTACAGATAGAAGTCTTATTTTTTATTTTGTCATTCAATAAATGATTGTTGAGAGCTAATTTCCTGCCTTCAACTAAATATTGGATACACAGTAATGAAGAAATCATACAAAATTCTTGCCCTTCAGAAATTTAAAGCCTATTAGGGAAAACTAGCCTTAAATAAATAAGTTTATAGTCTTTTCTTAGTGATTTTGCCATTACTTTTAAACTCAAAGAACCTTCCCAATACAGAAAGTTAGAAATGTTTCTTTTTCCTCTAGATTGCTTCAATAATTTGATCATTAAATTTAATTCTTTAATTTCTTTGGAATTTGTTTAATTGGATGGCGTGAAGTGCAATTCCGAATTGATTCTTTCATAAACAACAAATTAATTTATTGAGTGATCTTTCCTTTTTCTCAAGTCTCTGATCATATGTTAAGTTCTTATGTCTAATTTGATCCATTTCAAGGTTGTCAGTTCTGTTCAGCTGATACCTAATTTTTTAATCTTTCCTTAAGTTTTTTTCTCTTACCCATTTATAACTCATCTTAATCGCTATTATAAAGACAATTTACTTTATCTTCTCTTTGTACTACCAATGAATAAAAAAAGAATAGCACAAAAATAAGCTAAACGGAATGTATTTTTCTTTAGTTCAGGTAACACTCTAGGAATTCTTATTACCTTACTGCCATCATTTTGAATATATATAGTTTTTAATTAGAGATGGAAAAATCCTAGATATAGAAGATCTTGATAACTAAAATGCAAACTAACAGAAGATTCACTGGGTTTCTATTAGTGAAAAGAATACATACAGATATGTCAGTTAAGTATGAATAAAGGCTGATCCCAAGACAAAAAGGGATCAAAGAATAGTTAATGTAAAGTTTCTGTAGTTTCAGAGAGTACTTCTGAATTTTTGATGGCTGAAAACTTAGTGAAAGCTTCAGTGCCTGAGGATGAAATTCTAACTGTCATGAGTAGCAAGCAGCTACAGAAACCAAATCTGGCTTTAAATAAGACTCAGCAATTCAATATCTGTGCACTATCAGCTGAAGAACAGAAAATCCTACAATCCCTTAATCGTCTCAATGAAAGGTTATACTGTAAGTATGGAAGAACACCTTTTGTAAGAAGTGTTATATTTTGTACTTTGATTATTTTAATTTAAAATTCAATTTAGCTTAACAATTGAAATTAAAGGTACAGAATCTATCCAGGTTATCACCTCTTAAATCAAGTATATTACAACTAAAATATTTTTGCTATGCCATATTATTTCAAGTATATCATACTCATTTTGTTTATGATGATACCAATGTCTTTGGCAGGGTTATCTGTCTTTTAGGAACGTATGAATACACTTCTGCTTCAGCAATGTGACAGGCTAGGTATCTGTACTGACCATCCATCAAAAACAACCATAAATTCTACATTAAGTACTTTAAAATTTTTAAATATAGCAATGAACTGGTAAAAATATAAAGAATTCTTAAGAATAGGAACTTAATATAGACAAGAACCCAGAAATAAATTGAGAGTGCTGCAGCTAGCTTTCATCTTGAAAACATTTAACACAGAGAGTGAAACACAGCTTTGCTTTTCATGGCCTCTCAGGAAAAAAAAAAAAAAAAAGTTTACAAGAGACAAAACTCAGGCCTTACTCAAGATGTGTAGTCTTATAAAAGATCATCCCACCTTAAGCTGAGCCTCTCAAAGAGCTACACCCTACACAGACACACACACACGGAGAAAGAGAGAGAAGTGATGAAAAAAGCTAGCGTATCTTGAATTGAGCAGATGACAGGGGAAGACTTGCAAGCTTTTTTCACCTCACCTCTCTTTGTCTCTCTGTGTGTATATGTCTATGTAGAATGTAGCTCTTTCTCTAAGAGATTTTGTTAACAACAGACTCTAAAGAAAATTCTAAAGAATACATTTCAGCAGACGGAGAATAATCTCATTAAGACAGTTGGAGAAGGTAAATTTTAACAGACATTGTATAAAACAATACATTTAATAAAGAAGTGTTTCAAAGAGAAAAAAATTATAATTTAAATACCTATCAGAAATAATACATAACTTAGGAGAACAGAAATGGTGTTAAAGTGTACTAGTATTCTGTATTAAGGAATTGAGTAAAAATACAGATTAGTTGTTGATAACTGAAGTATGCCTGTGGTAATTACTAGAGTCACAACTAAAGGACTAGAAATAGATTATGCATTATATACAAACTGGTAGAGAAGGAAAGTGGCATACAAAAAAATCAGTCCAAAATAAAAAGAGAGAAAAACATAGAAGATATAGGACAAATAGAAATCCTACACTACAAAATGGTATGTACAAGTGTATTTATAATAAATAAAAGTGGATTAAAGGCTACATTTAAAGACAGGCTGTTAGTTGAAACTTTATAACACAATTGTATTCTGTTTAGAAATAATCTGTTTAAAACATAAGGATATGGAAAAGCTAAAAGTAAAAAAAAAAAAAAAAAAGATGAAAAATATGTACCAAGCTAATTCTAACCAAAGGAAAACTGCTTTAGATGTATTATTAACTGACAAAACTGACTATAAGGCAGAAAGCATTACTGGAAACAAAAAAGATCACTTCATGATGTTCAAAGTTTTAATTCAGGAAAAATATATAAAATATTTTCATTTCATATGCATTTAAGATCATAGCCTCAAAATATATAAAATATTTTTAGCCATTGTGAGAGATTGTTTTTTACTTTGTCAGTAATTATAGAATAGACAAAAATATCAAATAGGTGTATAAGAATCAAACACGATTAACTAACTTGATCAAAGGGACACATTCTTTGCAAGCGCACATAGAACATTTATAAAAATGGACCATATGTTATGCTATAAAACAAACCTTGACACATTTCAAAGGATTGGAGTCATGCACATCCTCTGTCCACAATGCAACTTAACTAAACATGAGTAACAAAATGATATTTATTAAGAAACATATTTCGAAATCAGGTTATGAAAAAAATACCATAATGGAAATTACAAAATATTTAGACACAAACAATAATACAAATATTTTATATATGTATATGTTTATCATCACCTCTCAACCTTGCCACTACTAACATTTGGGGCAAAATAATTTTTTCGTTGTGGGGGGCTGTCCCGTGTATTGTGAGTTGTTTAGCAGCATCTCTGGCCTCTACCAACTGAATGCTATAGTATAAGTATCTCCTAACATTGCCAAATGTTCCTTGGGTAGCAAAAAATCACCTGTGGTTGAGAACCACTGAAGAAAAAAACATAATATATGTACATACATTCTTATATAATGCATGTATGTGTATGTGTTGTGTGTGTATTCCACTCTTGCTGAAAATATAGAAAGCTGGAATGTGTCAATGTGACCCTAATAAAAAACAGATAAACAACAAAAGTGTAGCTTTTCTTGAATGCATTAGAGAGCTGAAGTCATAGCATAACCAAGTAGCCTGACATCCAAGGAAAACAGGAACTCCCTAGGAGAGACAGGACACGACTATTGGCTCACCTGTGGCAGAGTATGGGAGAAAGAAATACCAGGTTGCATACAAGCTGGTATTAAGAATTCTGCTTAGATTTTTAACAGATTGCTAAAGGAGAAGTGTGAACTATTGTGAGAATATGAAACCCCTGGAAGCCACAAACACAAGAAGAGTTCACGCTCACTCGCAGATTTTTTTCCATGAACCTACATGGTGTATTCAAGGGGAAAATAGAGGGCAGGTCAAGAAACTAGAGAAATCCTTCCTCAGTACTGCAACCTAGAGGAGGGGAGCAGCCACTGCATTAGAAAAGGCATGAAGCCCCATGCAGAACTTTTCTCTCCTACTGCATAAAAGCTATGAGGTACTGAAACAGAGGCAGAAAATTTTGTATTGATTGCCCCTAAGGCACAAATAAAGACTTATAGGGCTGGGAGAAAAGTAAAAGAAAAAAGCTTCTTCCTGTTGGGGAGGGCCCAAGCAACAGGCATGGACCCAGATCATTAGAGTTATCTTGCTATCAGAGGAGAAGCACAAAAATCTTACACAAATCCAGCCAAAGATACAAGACGAAGTTGACTTCCATGGCAAGGAGGAGCAGGATGACTAAGAAGATACGGAGGACATGGCTAGGACTGAGCCTGAACCAGGAAAACAGAAAAACTCCCCTACTGCTTCACCACAAGGCCAGCAAATGCCAAGTAACAAGCAAAAAGAAATCTGCTGGAAGAGAGGCAATAGCATAGAGAGAGCTTCCTTCTATTGTGAAGATACACAAAAAGGCCAAAATCTGAGAATAGAACAGGAACATTGAATTAAAAAGCCTCCATGATCCTTGCAGAACAGAAGAACACTAGAGGAATTTGAAACCAGTGCTGTACTGAAGGTAACCATAGCAACAACAAAAACCAAACCCAGCTCAATTCCAGACTAAGGTGATTAACTACACACACACACACACGCGCGCACACACACACACACACACACACACTTGCCTAGGAGAAGAGGCATGCTGATTTCCAGACACACATACTGTTAACCTGAGTATCCACTATTTTAAACATGAATTCTGGCATTAAATCAAAAATTATGAGACACACCAAAAAAGCAAGGAACAAAACTCACTGTCAAGGATACAAAGCAATCAACAGATTGAGACACAGAGATGACCCAGATGTTGGAACTATCAGGTAATTTTAAATAACTATGACTAATATATTAAATGTTAAAATGGAAAAGGTAGACAACATGGTAGAGACAGCATGCATGAACAGATGGAGAATTTCAGCAAAGAGATGAAAACTATAAGAAAGTCAAAAAGAAAGTAAGAAATAAAACACTGTTAACAGAAATGAAAAATGTTATCTATGGGCTCATCAGTAGACTCAACACAGCTGAGGAAAGAATCAATGAATTTGAAGACAGGTAATAGAAATTTCCAAACCGAAACACCAAGAGAAACCAAAATGGTAGGGGGAAGAAAAACCAGAATGAACGATCTAAGACCTGTGGGACAATATAAACCAGTCTAACAAACATATAATTTGAATCCTCATGTGAGAAATGGCAGCTTTTTTTTTTTTTTTTTTGCTAGGAAGAGGAGCTAATGATCTCTTTGGATTTCAGCATAACTCCTCTCATATGGGATGAAAACCCATTCTTGGATCCCAGATAGCACACTGACAGAAAAGCTATGAAAAACTGGGGTCATTTTGAGGCAAGCTGTTTGTCACTCTATATTAGAATAATTGGATACCAAGTAGAAAGAAATTAAATTGAATTCCTTTCCAAATACCATACATAAAAATCAGTTCCAAGGTGATTAAAGAATTAATGCGAAAAAAATGTGTAAAGCCATTAGGAGATAATATAATATTTTCTAGCCTCAGGGTAAGGATTTCTTTAGCAGAACAAAAGAAATCTATAGAGGAAAAATCAATAAATTTGACTATATTTAACAGTCAAATAATTACAAACTTTCTTCATATCAGAATCATTAAAAGAATGAAAAGAGGCCACAAATGAAACTATTTATACTACATAGAATAAAGGACTCATTCAAAACCTGTAAAGAACAACTATAAATCAATAAGAAAAAAAGACAACTCAACAAAGGGGAAAAAAGACAACTCAACAAAGGGAAAAAAAAGACTTAGGAATTTCACAAAAGAAATGCAAATGACAATAAACAATACACATTAATAGATATTCAACTTCATTAGAAATAGGGAAATGCAAATTGAAACAATGAAATATAGTTACGTTCTCATAAGAAAGACATATGTTTAAAAGCCTGGCAATGCTAAGTGCTGGTAAAGACATACAGCAATTGGAGCTCTCATTGGGCAAACTCTTTAGGAAATGCTTTGCTGCCACCTAATAAATTGAACATGAACATACCCTATAACCCAGCAATTTCACTTCTAGATGCATATCCTACTTGAAACCCTGCATATGTGCATCAAGAAACATGTATAAGTCTATAGAGATCATCATTATTTAAAAGCCAAACTTTGAAAACATCTAAATATGCTGGAGTATTATTCATCAGGGAAAATGAACAAACTATAGCTACACACATCATCATGGATGAATCTAAATAATATATAATTTTCAACAAAATAAAAATCGCAGGAAAAAAACAGTACAATTTCAATTATGCGAAGTTCAGAAACAGGCAAAACTAAACTATTCTTTGGAGATGTATGCATATGTGTTAAAACTATAAAAAAATGAAGTCAGTATAGTGGGTTACCTCTGTGAGTAGGAGAAGGGAGTGCAATCCACAAGGCAGTGTGGAATTAGAGAGCTCCAGAAAGCTTCTAAAAAAGTGAAAATGTTCAGCTTTCATAATCGAGGTAGTTACACAGACATTAGCTTTATTATTATTAATTAAAATATGCATATGTTTTATATACTCTGTGTTAATTCTAAAATTAAAATTTAAAAATAAGGTAGTAATAAAAAGCAGGGTGCTACAACCACAAAAGCAATGTAAAACTAAAGCTATAAGTTTAAGACACAAAATTAGGCGGATAGAATAAAAACCTCGTCAGTTTTTTAGAAAGTTTTTTTTCTTTTAGATACTTCTACATATTTAAATGCTTGAAGTAAAAGATTCTCCCTGAATTTTTTTTCTTTTGCCCAAACCCTTTCTATTACATAGACAAAAGCCTAAACATCGAAAATGCAAGAGTTGACCAAATTACTCAAATTTTTTGTGCCTTAATGGCAAATAAATATCTCCTCCTTCTTAAGATACTCCAAGAATGAAAGTCATTTATTGGTTTAAAAAAGAAGAAGAAGAAAAATAAAAAAGGAATGAAAATCTAACACTTAAATAAAGATCGTTATATAATAGTCCAAGTACTATTATCAACATAAGTTTTATGTAATTGCTTTTAATCACATTACTTCCATTTCCTAAGCTAATATAAGTATAAAGACTGGGGGACAATAAAGACCTCTCACTCAATTTTGAATATTTTGACACATTAGAATTTAATATTTGATTCTTTAGTCATTCTTCTCTTTCAATATGCATAACAATTGTTTTTATATCATGGTATAATCATTTCAGATATGCAAGAAACCATTTGCAAAAATCCATCGATCAAAAATACCTTACAAATAAAGCACTTCTGGTAAGTATTTTAAGCTTTTGTTTTTATTTTAGGAAACTTCATGATTTTGTGTGTAAGAATCCTGTACTGATATTAATTTTTCTTGAGGTTGGCTTTTAGAGAGTTTTTCTCCACAACTTTCAATTATAAGATGTTTTTGTTAAGCAAATATACTCTTGTTTTTAAAAATTGTAATATTAAAATTTTTACATCCAGAGTATTTTGTCAGTAATGGAAACAGCAACATGTATCAGTGCACTATTCTTCAAATAATTTTAGATATGTAACCTAATTGGAAAATTGTTAAGAACTTTGGTGATGATCCCATTCTTGCTCATACCCCTTTCATGTCTTAAGGGTTCAAAACTAGACATCACTATTTTGAATTTTTTTTTTTTGCCTTGGTGCTGGATTCTGGTAAAGATCACATAAATGAAAAACAGTCCTTGCATTCAGAAATTCTCAGTCTAAAAGAGAAAAAGACACACATGGATAATATATACAAATAACCCTAATACAAAGTAAACTAAATCTGTGTGATACAATCTTAGGAAATCACAGAAGGAAGAAATCATGTCTGCCCAGAGTTGATCAGGTAACATTCAGGTCTAAAGAAAGGGCATCTTCAAACTAAGACACTACCTGTACTCTCATAATCCTCAATTTAGGTGTTCAACAAAAAAAAAAAACTTTTTGTTAGAGAATTAATTGTATGTTTGCTCAATTATTTTTTATCATGTACCTTCAATTTTGAAATCTTGACAGGAAAAAGTAAGATTATGCAAGTATACTTCATTTCTTACTTGCTTTTACATAAATAGTTATACATTTCTTACCCATGTTCAGATTTTAATATGTTCTGGGTATAGTAGTAAATAATAGTGAATAAGAAAAAGGCTATGCCTGCCCTCATGAAGTTTATTATTTACCTCTAGGAACATATTTCTTAGAAGTGGCCCTTTAGGTGTGGCAGTTTTGGTGCTGTGATTTTTAGACACAACTCTTTTGGCAATGGTCACCTTGACTCCTGATATATTTTTTCATGGTTACTTTTTACATGCTATTTTGATTTTTTGCTCATTTTCATCCTCACCAATTCAGCAATTTAAGTAGCTTTTGCATGATAATTTTTCTGTCTAAATTTTGACTGTACCAATTTTCTGACACTTATGACATTTATGATTCTTCACTTCAGTAAGATAAGATGCAGTGACTGAGATCACTCTTCTAAACACCTCAGCTCAACTTGAAAACAGTGTACTAACTACAACTAACTGAGCAGGATTGTAAATACTACTCAATAGGAAGAGAAAGTTATGTAATCAGCAAATTATTCTGTTGTGCACTTTGGGACACGGTGTCATTATACTTCTAGAGTATTTGACAAATAACAGAAAAGTTAATGGTGTGGATTAGGAACCACTGGTAGACTTAAAATCATTTTTCTCTTCCATCTTTTTCATTTTTTGTGACAGGTGGCAATCCTAGCTTTATTTGGTTTCTTTGTCTCCAAATATGTTACTCTTTCTTATTTTAACATCACTAAAATAGGTCAAATACTTCCATTTATTTTCAAGGAAAATAATGTAAAATCACAGAATTATGAACTACCTGTTTAAAACAGCTGGCATCAAAATTACCCCATCCTCCTCCCCCATCAAAACTCAACTACCATATTCTGCATGGGAATTTGATTTTTTTTTTTTATTTTTCATTTGCCCTTTTTTTCTGCTATTTTTTTGTTATTGTATTCTTCATTTGGATTTACCAAGTGTTGACATTTTGCCACACTTGCTTTATCTGATGGATGGATGAATGGATGGATGGATGGATGGATGTGGATGGATAGATGGATAATGGATGGATGGAAGAATACAATACAATACAATACAATACAATACAACAGAATACAATAGAGTAAAATAAAAGATACATACATACATTCATAAATACATACATACATATATACATACATACACAAACATATATTTTAATAAACTATTTAAAGTAGATTATAGACACAATACTTCCCCTCTAAATACATAATACAATATCATCATTACACCCAAGAAATTTAATATTGATACAATATTATCTCAAACACACTCCATATTTAAAGTTCCTTTGTTTGAAAAAGTCTTCTGTGTCTATTTCATTTCTCTGATCCAGGATCCAACCCAGGATTATACATTACATTTGGTTGTTATGTCTCAACCTAGAAACGTCTCTTCATTCTTTTTAATCTTTCACGCACATTGAACTTTTGTAGAGTCCAGGCCAGTTGTCTTGTTGAGTATCTCATGATCTGGATTTGTCTGATTGTTTTCTCATTATTAGATCCAGGTTAACATTTATGGTGGATGCAAAGTTTCAAAGTTTATATTTTTAGAGCCTGTTTGTTTCCTTTTTATCACCTAGGATTGCTTCTACCTACATCTTGTTCTATTTAGCTGCTTGTAATTTATTTTGAGTCCAGAACAGATGTCCCAGCTTTTCAAGTTATTTTTAAAGCAAGATTAAATAAGTATAAATAGGTGCCTCATCTAGGAATAAAGTATATGGGCTTTAGATATATTTTGATCTTTTAAAACCTTTCAAAATTTGTTCCTGGATCTCCATTATATTTCAGATAAGTAAAATTATTTAATGCGTAAATTCTAAAAAGGCAATATAGAACCCTAATTATAAACTTTCTATATGTATGACCCAAGAGATGATCAAAACTATATTGTATTTACCAGGACAATTGTGGTACAGCCTAGTTCTTCAATAGGGAATTTTCTTAAAAAAAAAAAAAGCATTTTCATCTCTTCGTACAATAACAGAAATATCTATCTGAGAGTATTTGTTGTTTTGGAGATGTTGCAGGTAAGCTTTTTATTAATGTTTTTATTTCACATTTCAGCTCCAGTGTTTTCATACCCATATGAACTTACAATAATTTTGTTTTTAAATTATAACATGTATCATATATATCTGGCTTTACAATTTATGTGTATAGTGTAGTTAATTCGGAAACTGAATTTCTGAACCTAGCAGCATTCTGAACCTACTGGGTTCCTACTACTGAAAAGTACTATGCCAAATGGTTTCATACATATCTATCTCTTCTTTAATCTTCTTAGCTTGGGACATCAAGTAATTTTCTCAAGTCTAAGAACTTTTCAGTGGCAGAGCCAGGATTTACACTTTCTCCTCTTCCCCCAAAATCTGTTCTACTTTTTAAATCTTATTTTAATTAATGACACCATCATCTGCCAAATTTCCTAGACAAATTTGTATGTCATCCAGGCTTCTCATTCTCCCATACCCTTAGACAATAATCCTAATAATACTTACTAAATGCATCTTGAATCTATTACCCACCCCCCATCCCTACTGATAGTGTCTTAGTTTAAGAATTCATCATGTCCCATCTGGACCATTTCAACAGCCTCTATGTTTACTTTTTCCAGTGCATCTTTCACACAATTACTACCAGAGTAATTCTTTTTAAAACACAAACATGAACATATATCACTCTCCTGCTTGAAACCTAACCTCAGTGGTTACCACCACCTAAAAGATAAAATTAAAACTTCAGAGAACTGCATTCAAGACCTTTCCACCCTCACCTCCATTTGCTACCCAGCTCAAAACTTATACACTATTGAGTACAAGTAGATCTCCCTAGAACTACTCTCATGCTTCCAAGGCCCATGCTGCTCCCACTGCCTCATAGGACTTACTCTCTTAAATACCTTTCTCCTACTTATTCTTCAAGAATTGACTTCAGTGTCACCCCCTCTAGAAAAGCTTGTTCAGCCCCAGCTTTGTCCTGTCCAAAATTTAGTATGTTCTCCTTTTGGCAACCATAGCAGCCTAATTTTTTCTTTTCACAGAAGTTATCATATTGGTCTCTTCACTGAACAGATATTTCCTTGGTGTTATGTGTCAGGCATTCTGCTAGGGCTAGGACTAGAAAGAGGAAAACACTTCCCTTCCCACAAGTAGCCTGTGTTCTAATACAGATGATATAGAAGCAATACACCTCCCTAGAATTGCTACAGGGCATCCTCAAGGCACCTGCCATGATTTTTCAGTGTAAACACTATGAGTCTTATAAGAAAAATTTTTATTTGGAATATTTTACTTATTTTTTAAAATAAAATAAATTTAATGAATTTTTAACAATTACCTTTCCAAGCAGATTTAGCCCAATATATGTTGTTAAACTACTCCTAAGGTGTTAATGTTATATGGCTCCAAGTGCTCCCCCATAAAAAATAAAATTATTAAATTTTGACCATTTACTCATCAGATTACAATAAAAAGTGCCTCTAAAACATATCTTAATCAATAGTAAAGAGTGAAGATTATGAATTATTTTTAGTCTATATCTTGCATAAAGTGGTACTCATTACGTTGAGATTCATGTATATGTAGCATTTGAGAATTTGAATTATGAGTTTAGTCTTATTAAAATCTGTAATCTAGAAGGAAATGTACCTTAAAGTCTATGACTACTACAGTAAAAGAATATTCTGAAATTATGTTACAGAACAGTCAGCCAAGGACCAGTCTATCTCCTGATGTTGAATCCAGATTGCAGAGAAAATACTGATGAAATATAACAGTAACTATTAAATGGAATTGTTAATTTTGAGAATCTCTTGTAAATATATATTTCTGCATCTGTTTATGATTAAAACACTATAACCATAAAATAATGGTAAATCATAATATGGATAATGGAGACAAACTGGTTTACATATACGGTATAAATTATACTTTATTATGTATTTTATTGATAAATACATTTTTTGTAAATGGAAATACTTCATTATTTTCAACAAGCATGCTACTGGAAATAAATTCATAATATTTTAAAAGAAAAGATATTTTGTTATTCAAATTATGTATTAGCTATAGCTGTAAAGCTTTGTTTTTCTGAAATTCCTAATAAATTCTATTAAATTTTTGTACAGTGGTGTAAAAAGTTTATGATTAATAAGATCCCTCATAAATAGTAGAGCTATTTGTTTAAGACTTTGAAGGATCTCTGTACTTCAGAGATGTTACCAAGGGGTCTTATTCTCTATTCTGCATGTTCAGAAATTAAAGTTATCACTATACAGAGGTGATTAGTCTCTAAAGAACTGACTACACTAGCAAAGCTCACAGGGTAAATGGTAAATACAAAAAATAAATTGCAATCCTAACTGGATTACTTGAATTGCCTGGTCAGTATTTTTTTTCCCAATAAGAATATCTACTGGGGACCAAGTTTATATAGAAGGTTGTTTTTTAAAGTACAGAAACAAAGCCAAAAGTTGTATGATGATAAAAAATATATTTTTTTCATAGAATTATGATAGTCTTATACATTCTTTTATTTTCCCTCAACTTTCTACTTCAGGCTCTCATCACCTCTCATCTGGACTATTTCAAGCTGAATTTCTTACCTTTGGCACCAATAAGGCTGCTAGAATGACATTTCTAAAGTGTGAGTAAAATGGCCAGAGTGAAAATCTATCTTATCAACCTCATCTTAAAGGTTTTCAGAGCTTCCCCTTTGGCTACTGGAGAATATTTGCACTCTTTAGCACGGTATTTAAGGTTCTTCATATTCTGAGTCCTCCCTGCTTACTTAGCATCATCTCTTCCTTCTTTTCTACCACATCACTTTATCCAATATACCAAACTCCTTATAGTTTTCCAAATACCATGTTAGTTCATGCCTCTCTGCTTATATATATACTATACCCTTAGTTTGAAATGCCTTCCCTCTCACTCTAGTTACACCGCCTAATAAACTTTTATGCATTATTTTAAATTCTGCTCTGGTTAAACTTTCTCCATTTTTTTCTAATAATTCTCTGCACTACCTCCTCTATATAAATTATGTCCTTTGTACCCTGAATGTAATTTTTTGTGTATTTATATCTCTTCTTCTAGATCAAGAGCTCCTGGAAAGTAGAGATTAGCATTCATTTTTGTGCCCTTATGAATTAAAATAGGGTACATAGTAGCAGATAAAATAATGAATAAAGGAAAAATTTTTTAATGTTCAATTTATCAAGCCCCTGTTATGTGCTAGTTACTGCTTTATGTGTTAGGATACAATAAAACATAAAACTAATTATTAGGTTGCCATCATGGAACTTAAATTTTAGTGGGGAATGCAGATTTGAAAACATAAGAATATACCATCAGATAGTTACAAAGTATACCGAATGAAAACCAGAGCATGGTAAGGGGGCAAAGAGTGATGGGAATACTATTTTAGATAGAAAGGTAGAATGGACAGAGAAGGTTTCTGAAAAGGTGACATTTGAGCATATGAGTGAAGTAAAAAAGTTAACCTTGATGGCGGTGGGAGAACAGCATAGAGGGAACAAGTGCAAAGGACCTTATACAGGAACAGGCTTAACATATTTAAGGAGTAGAAAAGCCAACATGGCTAGTGGGCAGTGAACAAGACAAAATAAGTGGAAATGAGGTTAGAGAGGATCATGTAGGGTTTGTAGATCATAGGAAGGATTTGAGATTTCAATCTAGAGTAATGTGAATGAATCCTTTGTAGAGTTTAAAGGGAGGGAGGGGTGTGATCTTTTAAAAGGATCACTCTGGTACCTGGAGAATATACTTAGGGGAGAGAAGGTGGTGGCAAGTATTTAAGAAGGGGGACTAATTAGAGAGTTTTTGCTGTCTACTAAGTGAGAGTTTATAGCTTAGATAAGCTTAACAATGGTGGTGGTAATAAGAAATAGATACAGGATGTATTTTGAAATATTTATTTTATGATGGATTGGATGTGAAGTATAGAAGAAAAAGAGGAATCAAGGATGATTCCAATGTTTTTTTGGCCTGAGTAGCTGTGTGAATTATTTACTGAGATGGAGAATACAAGAGGAAAAGCAGGTTTAGGTCGAAAATCAGTTTTTAGGTTTAATATGCCTATTAGCTATCCAGGTGGTGATATTGAATAGACAGTTAAATACACAAGTCTGAAATTCAAGGGTGAGGTCCTGGCTGAACATATAATTTGGGAATTGTCCATGTGTGTGGTATATATAGCCGTGAAATTGGATGAAGTCACCTGGAGAGAGAGAGTATATATAGAAAAGAGATCTGAGGAGCCAAGCAAAGAGGAAGGGAGGGATCAACTGGATCAAAAGCTGATAATAAGTTTCAGATTAAGACTGAGAAACTCCCATTAAATTTGGCTACCTGGAAGAAATCAGTTGCTTCGACAGAAATGGTTCCAGTGGTATATTGGGATAAAAACCTAATTGGAATGAGTTCAGGAGAAAGTAGAAAAAAAGATAACAGGATATTATTAGCAACTTTATGGTCATACACTTGAAGTTAGACAAACTAGAAGTGCTAAGCAGAATAATGATCTCAAGATGTCCACATGTTCCTCTTTGGAACTCATGAATAGATTAATTTACATAGCAAAAGGAATTTTGGAGATATGACTAAGTTAAGGATCTTGACATGGAGAGATATCATCCTGGATTATCTGGGTGGGCTCAATGTCATCATAAGGGTCCATATAAGTGAAAGACAAAAGCAGGAGAATCATTGTCAGAGTCAGAGATTTGTATATGCTAAACTACTGGCTTTGCAGATGGAGAAGGGGGCCACAGGCCAAGGTGTGGCCTCTAGAAGTGGGAAAAGGCAAGGAAACACATTCTACAGAAGTAACACAGCCCTGTCAACACCTTGATTTTAGTCCACTGAAACCCATTTCAGATTTCTGATATTCATAACTGTAAGGTAATAAGTTTGTATTGTTTTAGCCACTAAGTTTGTGGTAATTTGTTATAGCAGCAATTTTATATAATATTTATATAATATTCATGTGAACATCTTTGGGGACAGTTATTCTATCTACCATAATCCACCTTCTGGCCCCCAAAGATGCACATCCATTTCACATGCAAAATACATTCACTCTACCCCAAGGTCCCCAAAGGTCTCATTAGATTACAATATCAACTCAAAGTCAAAACTTTTATCTAAATCTCCTCAGATTGAAAGCCTCAAATCTCATCATCTAAATTAGGTATGAGTAGGACACACTCTTCTCCATCTGTTTACCTGTGAAACTCAAAACCCAAGTAACCTGCTCTCAAAATGCAATGGTAGGATAGGCACAGGATAATAGTAATGGACATTTTCATTTAAAGGGTAGATAATGGAAGAAAAAAAGGAGTCACTAGTCCCAAGAAATCTCAAAATCCAGCTGGGTAAATTCTATTAGATTTTAACTCTCTGTTGTTCAAGGCCCCACCTTCTGGCTCTCTGTTCTACTCTGTGGGCTATCACGTCTTTCTCCCGAAAGGTTGCACATGTTTGCTGCCAAATAGTCTTATCAGCCTGTTACATGCCTGTAGAATTTTGAGTATTAGCCTGCCTTCTTTCATTTCATATTCTGTCTGGGGTTTTTTGGGTCCAAATTGACAATGTTTTTGTGATAAAAAATTTTCAAAAACTTTGTAGGTCTCCTGGGTATGCTATGGGAATTTATTCCATTAGATGAGAAGCTCCTCCAAGATGGTCACACCACTATTTTTGGCTTCTGATGAGATAGCTGAGGGGATCTATGAGTCACACATTTAATGTTTATGACATTATATACTATGATGTTTTGTTCTTTCCATGATATTAGGAAAAGATTGTACAACCACATCATTAGCTTTTTCTATCCTGACAATGAATCTCTTAAGTTTATTATCTCTTGAAATTTGGCTAGACTGAGAATTTCTCAAGTCAAGTCATATTTCCTTTTTCTTCCCTAAATCTATCTCTTTCCTCTGGTGTTTTACTATAAGCAGCAAGAAGAAATCAGGAAGCGCCTTCAACACTAGAATATCTCCTCAGCAGAATGGTTTCCTATAGGCAGAAGTGTCAGACCAGGGTGCATTTTATCTCCCTATTTGTTTGATATCTGTACAGAACATATTGTATAAAAAACTGAACTACACTCAGAGGAAGGAGGAGTGAAAACTGGTGGAAGAAATATCAATAACTTAAGATATGCAGATTACAACATCTTACTGCCAGAAAATAGCAATGTTTTGAAACGGCTTCTAATGAAAGTGAAAGAAGAAGATTTAACAGCAAACTGCATTTGAACATCAAGGAGACAAAAATCATGACTACAGAAGAAATACACAACTTTAACAGACAATGAAAACATTGAAATTGTTAAATATTTTTGTTTACCTTCATTCATTCATTAAGCTTGAAACATTGCTGGAGGCAAAAATGACAAAACTGAAGCTGTTCTACTTTGGGCACATCATGAGAAGTCAAGGTTCTTTGAAAAAGACAATCATGCTGGGAAAAATAGAAGGCAGCAGCAAAAGAGGAAGACAAATGAGATGGATTTACTCCATAAAAGAAGCCATAGGCTTGAGTCTACAGGAGCTGAGCAGGGTTGTTGAGGACATTATATTGTGGACAGCACTTGTTCATAAGGTTGTCAGGAGTCATTACCGATTCAACAACGGGTAGCACACAAATTCCACTTTTCCATTTAACTGTGGGACACAATTCCACTAAGCCTTCTGCCACTCTATAACAAAGATGCCTTTTCTTCAAGTTTTCAATAACATATTCCTCATTTCCATTCTGAATCTTTACCAGCAGCTTCTTTAACATTCCACGTTTCTACCTATAGTTGTTCATACTGACCCATGTATTCTGCAAAATGACATATGTTTTATTATCCATGTTCTTCGATTCTTTCTGCATCCTCACTAGCAGAGTCATTAATATCCATATTTCTTCTTACAGTCTGTTCAAGGCATTCTAGGCTTTTTCTACCTTGCTCCACAAAATTTTTCCAGCCTCTGCCCATTGCCACTTTCACATTTTTAGGTATTAATTACAGCCACACCCATGTTTACATGTTAGAATTAGCCAAAAGAGGAAGATTGGAGTGACCAGAAGCTGTTGTTCTTAGCAGATCACCATGGTTAGTCACAATGGTAGACACAGCGGTGCCCAATAGGTCCCAGCTTGTGTTTACTCTTCTCCACTCTACAGCATCTTCCCAACTTATGGGCTCCCTGCTAACCAACAGCAGCTCCCAGCCCACCATCAGACACTAGGCTGCAGACCCACAGGGACAGCTTCACCTAAGCAGAGTTTTTCCACACGAGGCAGTTTCCATAGATTTCTTCAAACTCTCTCTTCATGTTTCCACTTTGGCCGCCGGGCGTGCTTGGATTATCAGATGTCCCTGCAAGCTTTAGCTTGCCGACCGACAGTAGTTCTTCAAAGAGCCTAAAGACGGACTGCTTCTCTGATCCTCACTGGCATCCCTCACTAGTGCAGGCTAAATATTGATCCCCTGCCCCATGTACTCTGGTCCTCTAATTCTCCCCTCCCAGACCTTCATTTTCTTAGCTCCTCCCATGTTTGGTTAAAATGTTATTCCTGGAATAAATCCCTTAGTCCCATAATTCTTATAATGGCTCTGTTTTCCTGACTGATACAGTCTGAGGGAAGAGACATACAAATAAGCAGACATTTGTAAATCAATGTAAAAAGTGCTCATTTCACAATCTATATGAATACATGAGTAATGAATGACATTCCTAATTCTGAAAAAAAGCTTCAGAGTTAGTCAAATGAGTATTATTTCAGAAAATAAAGAGAGAAGAACCTCTCAGGCCTAGTTGAGACAAAGAACCAGGAAAGCGTGAGAGAGTAAGCTGGAGAGGGAGGCAGGGGCTGAAGTACTCTGTAGGTTTCCTTCTGACGTACCCAAACCATGTGAAATGGGATATCATTTATAAAATTTATAAAATGATATTCCAGTGGGGTAAGCAAGCCAAAGGGGTGTGCCAGAATGTTTGTGAAGCATCCCAAGCACCTCAAATAAAAGCTCGTCTTTATTTTTTAAAAAAAAATTTGTATTTATATGCTTTTATAGATGTACTCAGCAGCATCCTGCATGCTAAACCAACTTTACAGTTAATAATCCCTAACTCTAATATCTTTTATTTGTACACCAAAGGAAGGGCAGTTAAAAATGGTTAAAATCCAAAGTCAGGCTAGGCCAAAAAAACAATTAATAAGCTGGCAAAGCAGGACAAAATTTGTATTTTACTAGCTCTTGTACATTATGGCATTGTCCTTTCATGAAACTATGGTATAACCAGAATCCCTATGCAATACCATAACACCGCCAGAAAGAGATGTTAGAATTTTTGTAGTTTCAAAGTGGGTTCGTTTAAAATGTCAAAAGTAGAAAGACAAATGAAGAGTAAATATTTCTTGTGAATTAAAGTGGAAGAGAATAGCACACTATAAAATAATAGCACACTATATATTTATAGCACGCTATAAATATATTTATTTTACCACATTCTCACCACATAAGTGAGAATGTGGTAAAATAAATATATAACATTTTTAAATAATATAAGAAAGAAAATTGCCTTATACAATCAGTTTTAAGTTTTGAGAAAAAATAATTCCCTTTCAAATTGAGATGTTAATTTGGAGAAAATCAAAGAAAGCATCACTTTTCTTAATGAATACACTTATAAAACTCATTACAAGTGATAGTCATCTCTTGGGCAAAAGATATCAAAAAATCAAAAGAAAGGTTTAGATACATTTGTTCAGAGAAATTTAGACAGGTTTATCTTTAAAAGTGGAATCAGGGAGGATTACTTGCATACAAGAAGAGAGTGTGGAAATACATTTGGATGTTTGGATCTAAGGATGTGTCCTGGAAATTTTTTAAGTAAAGGTTTTAATTAAGATATAACAGGTGAATAAATAAATGCATATATAGCTTGATAAAATTTTATGAAGTGAACACACCTGTGTAACCACCATCCATATTAAGATAGAGAACATTACTAAGCACCTCACAAGTATCCATGTTGCTCCCCAAAGATAATTGCTATTCTGACTTCAATCATCAGAGATTTGATTGTCCACTTTGGTCTTTTATATCAGTGAAATCCTACTTGGGAAAACATGTAATAAAATAAAATAAAATATAAAATAAAATAAATAAAACAGGCATCAGGGAAGATTACCATGACAATTGTATATAATTGTTGGCAATTAAATGTACCAACACCACTCAGTAAAAGAAACATAGGAACAAATTTTTTTTGGTAAGTTTTTTTCCCATTTGTATAGATCTACATTTTAATGCAGTAGGTAACTGTATTTTCATACACTATAAACATTAGCATACTGTTATAAATTTTGTTTCTTTATTTTAATCTTAGCTGTTTCCAAAGAGGTTGCTATTTCCCCCAAACAACATTATTTTTCTGTTAAAAATACTTTTCCTTATTAATTCGATTTACATAACTCTTGAAAGAAAATGAAATTATAAATGATATATGGGATTGTGTAAAAGGAAGAGTCGTGCACCACATATATACATTTTGCTCAATTTTGAGACATTATAAATAAGTTTTACGTTATACTGAAAAAAACACTAAAAGCACTTTAAAGTCCATTATTAATACAGTTCAAATGACTTGCAAATTTCTAAATTTGTTACTTCTCACAATCCAGTCTATGAAATATAACATCATTGTATAGTCTATGAAATATAACATCATTGTATAACATCATATCTACCTTAGGTGCATAATTTTAAGAAATTTTAAAGCAATACTTTATATTTCATTTGATTTCATAAATGATTGGTGAGGCCATAATTTTGTCCACTGTTTTGCTGTAGAGCCATGTCACAACCTCCCAAAATATTTCTTTTCTCCATGTATCAAACAAAGTGTTTACTGAAACATATGCTGCTTCCATAAGTGCCTTGCTCTTTTGCCAAGAGGCAGAAATTACAATTGGACAAAGTTTGGGGTCATTTAGAGTATATAATATCAAGAGTACAACTGAGACTTCTTATCTCAAAAATAATTTCAAATAATATAACTAATATTCTAATTAATATAGTCATCTGAACAAATATATGTATTTTTGTTTCCTTAAAAATAAAAATTATCTGTAAACAATCTATTAAGTGGCTGTAAGCCTTTACTATCTTTATGTACATGTACTTTCAGATATCTTAGAGACAACTTTTTAAACCTCATTAGTTTGAGCCAGAATGACAATGCCTGTGTTCCTGTGAATGTTGACACTTTTAGAGGAAACTATATTGTATGCATATACAAATAACTGTACACACACTTGTATATATTTTGATAGATTATTACATGTGCTAGATTTTCTCAATGTCATGTAGCTTTATCTTTTTCAATAAAAATAATTCTTTAAATGTATAACAATATAATTTAGTTTTTATATCTCTATAAATATTTTATATAAAAAATTCCAAAAATGTTTATTGCTCTTTTTTCTTTGACATTGAGAAACAGGCTCTCCTTATTTACAATGCTTGCACTAATTTGTTTAACCCTAGTAAACGAAGTGGTTATAAAACAAAGTACTTTCAGAATTGCTAACTGAGAAACAAATTTACCAACTAAAGTACAGTGTTTATACCATTCTTTTTGTCTTTAGCCTTATTAATTCACTCAACAGACTGTTTTCCAAAGTTACTTTGGTCAGCTCCTTTCAACGCAACCCCTTTCAGTGCGGTTATGTCATTAATTTGAATACAGTTAGATTTATTCATCACAGTCTGCATTCTATGATGAGTCGTACATCTTGGCTGATTTTTTTTAATTTGCACATAGTAAAACTCACCTTTTGTGCTATGTGATTCTATAGGTATTGACAAATGCATAGAGTTATGCATTTGTTACTACTGTACCATGAAGAATGGCTCCATCGAGCCAAAAATTCTCTTGTGCAGCCCCGATCCATTTTCTGTTCTTTTGATTTTACTTTTTCCAGAAACAGAATTCTAGAAGAAAACTTTTGGTACTAGATTGGCGTCAGAGGTATCAGCATAAAGTCATGCTTTTAAAAAATATATATGCAGATAAATGAATAGAAATGAATATATGAGTTGGTACACACACACATATTTCCTTGCTCTGTCTACTAAGAGGACCTGACACTCAGATCTTTGTTTTTAAATATCATTGTCTAATAAAAGGAAGTAGGGCTTTTAGGAAAGTGATTGATTCCAGGATTAGTATGGGGAAAATACATAGGCCTAGAGTAAGAAAGTACTATTAAAAAATAAAAATGGCAACATTTCAAAAGGACGCAGGGGCCAATGTGAGAGCTCTCCCTATAGCCAAAGCTGGAACAAGTTGAACAAAATAAATAGTGATAATATTATAACACAAAGGATAAAACAAATATATGTTTCCATACCGATATAAATAAATGATTGAATAAATAGATGGGGAAAGAAGAGCAACTTTCCTTTACAGAAGAATTTCAATTATTAAATGTAGAGGAAATGAGGGGAATAAAAAAAATCATAATTAGAAAACCATACAATTAATTGTTGCAAGTGAGATCCAGAAATGAATGTTAAAATTAGCTGGAAAGTTTAAAAAGATAAAAGATATTTACATAGCCTCAGAATATCTCCACCAAAGTATTTATTAATTATAAAGGGAAAAAGTAATTTTACAGTAGAGAATCTTGGCAGATAGCACCTGAACCAAGTAATGAAGGTTAAAATTACCAGTAAGAAAATATGTCAATATCATGTTGTACCCCCCTGAGATAATGCACTGAGAAGGGCACATCGATTCCGTGGTATTCTTCCCATAAATCTGTAACCTTCATTTAATCAGTAGGAGAAAAAAAAACACAAACTCAGACAAATTGAAGACATTCTAGAAAATATCTGATACTTTTCCAAAAGTGTGAAGGTCATGAAAGAAAAGGAAAGACAGAGGACTATCACAAATTAGAAGAGACTAAAGGACAAAATGTAACACGATATCTTGGACTGGACCCTGAAACAGAGTAAGGACATTAGTGGAAAAGCACTGGTGAAATCCTAAGAAAGTCTGTAGTTTAGTTAACAGTATTATACATGTTTGTTTTTAAGTTTTGATAACTCTACCATGGTTATGTAAGATGTTAACATTAGAGAAAACTGGGTAATGGATATATAGGAACTCCCTGTACTAACATGACAACTCTTCTGAAAGTCTAAAATTATTTCAAAATTAAAAGTTAAAACTTTTCAAACTCTCAAAATGTTTTAAATCTTTTGTTGTACCATATGTCTCAATTTTTGGTTCAGAACAAATGTCACTATATGAAACATTAAAATATACACATAATAGTTTGTTTAAAAATGTATTTTATATATATATATGTATATATATAATTTAGTTTTCGTATGGATTATACAGAGCAATGTACCTACTCACAGAAATTAACAATTTAGACAATCTGTTTGAAAGCCATATTCCAAGTCCAACATCGGCAACAATGAAGAAGAGAAGTTTCACTCTTGCCAAAGTAGTAGAAGAGCCTCAAGGTGTTTGATAACAAGGTAGTATTTCCCACTGTGTCTGCAGGGGCAGCAAAGGTAAGAACTCTGAGTGGGAAACACTGAGAGAAACTTTTTGAAGCCCACAGAGTCCCGCCTGGGCAGAAGGCTTCACTTCACCTTCACCAAGGTTCTCATGGTCACAAGGCCTCATTTGCTTATGGCATATGACTTATCAAAATGACCAAAATAACACCTCTTTTTGCCATGGTGGGGGAAAAAAACAGTAAATACCAGTTACTTGAAAGAAAAAGAAGTCTATATGCGAAGAAAAAATAATTTTATCTTGCAATAAAGATCTTTATCCTGTAACAATAGCTAACATTTATTGAAAGCTTTCAATACGCCTAATCCTGTGCACAGCTCTTTAGATGCAGGATCTCATCAATCCTAGCAACCCAATGAGGTAAGTATTTTTGCTGTGTTCGTATTTCAAATCCGGGAACTGAGGTAAAGTGAGGTCGTATAATTTGCCCACGGTCACCAAGCTAGGAAAAGACGTATACAGGAGTCAAATCAAAGTCTATTTGACTTTAAAGCCCACTTAACCTCTATAATGTACAACCAGGTCTCTTTATAGAAAAGAATTTTCTAGATGATTGTGAGCATGGGCATATCTACAAGATTTAAAACAAGCAAAATTATTTTTTCATCTTTTTGCAAACGTATCTAAAGTGAATATATAACAAAACGTTATAAACAAACACTTATACCATTTGGATGGAGAATAGTTCAGTTCGCTGCGTAGTCCATAGGGCATGTTGAAACTTGACTGTAATTCCTTTAGCTTTTATAGACCACAAATGGAATGTACTAGGCACCATGTCTTCTTAATGCTAAAGATGTCCAGTATTACCTGCTAGCCAAATGGCAAACAAAACCACTTTACCCACTTGGCAGAGTAAATAATAGTGTAAGAAAAGGATAGAAGAACAAGGATTATTTAGTCTCAGTCATGTATTTCTAAAGTACATATCATCATTCCCAAGGAGTCATGGGAGAAATACTATGGAAACCTAAATTATCCTCCGAAATTCCCCTTCCCTTTCTTATTTGGGCAGAGCCTAACTCTTTCTCGCCATCATCTAGTCAAAACAGTCTGTCTTTGTTTGTTTAGGAGGTTGATAGCTCCTTTTTTAGTGGTATGTGTGGAAGGAGAGGGTAGAAGGATCAATAGATTACATAGGAAATTATGTCATTACATCATCTGCTCATAGCACTTTTATTTGCACATTAATTAAATGTGCATTTTAAGTACTATGTGACAGGCACTACCACAGCTAGAGAAACAAAAACAACACATCCTTTGCCTTCCAGTGTCTCAGTTTCCTGAGGAAAAGAGACATGCGTAATCAACTGTAACAGGGCTAAAACTGGCCCCAAAAGAGTGGAGTGGAGAAAGAACATACCGGAAAAGTCAGGGTATTGGGGCTTGAGATGTAAGTTGGGGTTCACTAGGCAGAGAGAAGCACAAACAATTTTCCAGGAAGTAAGAACAGCATGTACAAGGCAACTACAAGTAGTTCAGCATGACTGTAGCTCAGGTTGCAAGTTGGAAGTAAAAGGTATGAGGTTGGAAAGGCAGACATAAGTCAAAAAGACATGGATAACTGCCTTTTATTTTCACAGTTGTCTCCTCACTAAATTATAGAATGTCTTAGTTCATTAATATATTCCTACCTAGGTGTATACCACATAGAAGGCCCTCAAATCACATTAAATTAACAGTCCAACAAGTTTTTAAGTGTAATTTTATGTCAATCATAATCAGTTGTAAAACTAAATCAGTATGCATTAAGCCATTATGTCTGAGATTTAAAAAAAAAAAAAAAAAAACTAATGTAATATACTGTCCTCTAGTGGTTATAAAATAATGGACTTTTCTATCATGGTCAATGCCAGTAGCTTTTAGTTTTCAAAATCAATTCTGGTGGTTTCCATATCTTGGCTATTGTAAATAATGCTGTAATGAACATGCAGATGCAGATATCTTTTCAAGACAGTGATTTTGTTTTCTTCAAATAAATACCCAGAAGTGGAATTACTGGACATGTGGTAGTTCTATTTTTAATTTTTTGAGGAATTTGAAAGTTGTTTGGATGTTAACTAAACTTCTTGTGGTAATCATTTTGCAATATATACATATATCAAATTATGTTGTATACTTAAAAATAATACAATGATAGATGTCTATTATATCTCAATTGTTTTAAATGCTGGTTACAACCAATATGACATCTTTACTCACTAATAGACTGCCACTCAGTTTGAAAATAAGTGGTCTCTGACAAACACTTGTTTTATTTTAATATATATTTTATATATATGTATGTAACATAGACTGGTTCATGATATAATTCATTCTAAAAGTAGATGTAATCTAATTTTTTTCTCAAATAGTAAGGTGGTTAAATTTAATAATACAAATAAAATTCCCCATATACTAATACTAATAATTAGAGTGATATATTTTCTAATTTATATACATTTCACATGTATTATCTCAAGTCCCTACTACAAAACTCTTTGCTTTTATTCTTCAGTTAAAGACTGACTATCCTCAAGGGTAACCAGATGAATATATGTAATAAAGCTTATTGTTATAATAGGAAAATTCAATAAATCACTCTACATGACAATAGGAAATCTGTTAAATTATATATTTCATATGATGACCATTATACAACCATTAAAATCATGTTTTTAAAGAATGCTTAATAAAATAAATACATAGCAATGATTCATTACGACGGAAAAAGAGGGCTATTTGAGTTACACTTTTTGTGTCTTAACTATGAAAAGAAATAAATATGACGAAAGAGAAGCAAGGAAATTAATGCAACAGGGTATTAGCAGTAGTGGTTTTTTCTCTGTGATAGGATTTCAGGAGATTTTAAGTTTTCCTTAATAATTTTTCCTTTGCTTTTCATATTGTATACTTTGTGTACTTATTACTTTTTTTATCAGATAAGTCAAAAAAATGAAGAGCATAAGCGATTATCTCCTTTGATAAAAGTATACACATGAGAGGAGAAAGAATGTCCCTCCAAGTTAGACTTTCCAGATTTCCAATGAAGCTGAATTACAGCCCATGTAACAGATTTTCCATAATGAAGGTTGAGTTTGCTTGTCACAAAAGCATCTTACAGGGCATTCTTTAAGCAAATATTTCTAAAAGGGGCTCCTGTGCCTTCAGAATCAAAGGTGGGTAACTAAGCATAAATTTGCTTTAAATTTTTAATTTTAATGTATGAATATCAGTAAAAATAAACTCTCTGAGAACTTCCTTTGGAAAGGTTACATTAGTCTGACTTTTGTTCCAGTGGTTTTTGAAAACATAGTAAAGCTCTATTAGAGTATTGTGCTACAAAATGGTAATATTAAAAGGTTGCCTTAATGATTGTTAATGCTTATATTTCCTAAAATTTGGATTATGACCTAACAAATTTATAAAACCCTTAAAATATTTTTAAAATATCTTCTCCATTTTTAATGTTTTATCCTCATATTTTATTGCTTATGTAGTAGTTGTCCTAATGCCTTTCTCCTAGAGATTTTTATATTGCCTAGATATTAAAAGAAGTATAAGCAGTAAACTTTCAAAGAACTTTAAAAAACTTTACACATTATCTATTCTAATCTCTTCATATTAGTGATGAAATCCAAGTAATTTTAATGGTACTGGCTAAAGCATTAACATATATGATTCTAATGTCCACGGAAGTAAAACTAGTATTTTGCCTTTTTGGTTTCTACACTCCAGCAAAGAAAGAAAGGAGAAAAAAAGTGAGAGCTTTATGTTACTGCATTTTTTTGGAAATCAATTCAAAGTTCTGTGATTTATTTATGTATTTACTCAATAAAACTCTATCAGATACCCCTTAAATCATCTTTGTGCTTGGGACTTCAGACTTCAATAAAGATCAAATACAGCCCCCTGTCAATAAATGTATAGCTTATGAGTTCTTAAAGGCTGATAAACAAGCAATTACAGCAAAGTGTGATAAATGCTACAATAAAAGTGACAAAGATTGTAATGCAATCACATAGAAGGAGTATCTAACCCAGACTTGGGCTGTAAAGGCAAGCTCCCTGAAGAATTTGACTTCTAAACTGAGAACTGAAGGATGGATTAGACAAGCAAAGATAGAGAAAAAAGAAAGGGTAATTTCAGGCATCAGAAACAGCATCTGTCAAACTCCACCTGCTTTATCTTTACCTCATAAATCTCTAAATCAGAATACTGAGGAAATGTCCAGGCAAAGAGATCAACTGAACACACACTCTTCCCCTTGCTCCTTCTGGAACCCAACTTAAATGACAAGTGAAAAATAAAAAGAGAGTACAAGGACAAAAATAACAGGAAAGACAGCACCAAACCTTTGAAGGTTAGAAAGCAGGTAGCCAAGTTGTAACTTACTTAGATAACCGAAGAAAGCTAACACCTATGCTAGTGGTGGGGAGGCCTAAACACAAGCTCGTCCATCCTGCAGAGCTACAGAAAAACTCAGGTTTGAAGGACAACAGGTAGTTTTGAAAACAGGGCTAAAGGTAAGACTGAAATCAGGATTAGTCTGTTTAAGAAGCAGATCCCAGATCCAATTCCCCACACAATACAGCTGGGCAACTCCTCTTCTCTACCAAAGCAGGAA
>NW_006432669.1:8758836-8791317 GCF_000325575.1 Pteropus alecto
AAAAACAAACTTCTTTAACCCTGTTAAAGGGCATTTAGTGATTGCTGTGATACTCTACTGAGATTCCTCTTTCAGGACTGAGTCCTCTTTGCCCAGCCTGTGGGAATGTTGGCAGCTGATGGGTCTCAAATGAGTCACTCTCCAGGCATTGCCCTCAGGCCGAAAGACTCTTCACACAGGGTCACACCCAGTCCCTGAGGGCAGCCCCTATCCAATGCCTCCCTAATGTGTTATCAAAGGCCAGGGCCCTTAGCCTCAAGGTAGGACAACTCTGAAAGGCATGACTATACAACAGCAAGAAACAAAAAATGTAAATTTTTAAAGAAAAGATACCATTTACATCAATGGAAAAAATTTAAAGTACCAATGATGAATCTTTAAAAAGATGTGCAAGCCTTTTCCAGAAAAAAATAAAATATTCAAAGACATTGTAAAAGACTTAAATAAAAGGAAGGACATATCACATCCTTGGATTTAAAGACAATATAATAAAGATGTCAGTTCTTCCCATTGATCTTAAATATTCAATGCAATTCCAATGAAAACACTAAAGGGCTGTTTGTGGAACTTGAGGAGCTGATCTGGAAATTTATGTGAAAGAAGAAAGGAACAAGAATAGTCCAGATTAACACCTGTGTAAGAACAACGTGAAGGTACTTGTTTTATCAACTAACAGGACTTAATAGAAAGCTCTTGTAATTAAGATAATGTATTACCACAGGGATACATATAAAAATCAATGGAACAGGATAGAGAACACAAAAATAAATCCAAAGAAATCCAATTTATGGCAAAGTAGACATTACAGGTCAATGAGCAAAGGATAGAAGTGACAGCCGTGGGATGCACTGCCTAGATTTCCTTTCAAGCGATAATCTGTGCCAAGGAGGATATTGTCTGACGGCCTTAATCTGCTGTACTTTCAGCACCCACAGCAGCATTCACAGGACTGCCACGCTTCCCCTAGGCTGTTCCCAGTAACTGAATATGCAGTCATGTGCCATATAACTACATTTCAGTCAACAATAGTGGTCCCATAAGATTATAATGAAGCTGAAAAATTCCTATCGCCTAGTGACAATGCCATCGGAACATCATAGCTCAATACTTTACTCATGTGTTTGTGGTGATGTTGGTACACAATGTTTATAAAGTCTACGGTGGTGTACAGTAATGTCCTAGGCCTTTGCATTCACTCATCACTCGCTGACTCAGAGCAACTTCTAGTTCTAAAAGCTCCATTTATTATAAGTGCTGTATACAGATGTACCATTTTTTAAAACTTGTATACCATATTTTTACCTTTTCTATGTTTAGATACACAAATACCATTGTGTTACAATTACATACTGTATTCAATACAGTAACACGCCGTATAGTCTTACAGCCTAGAAGCAATAGGCTATACCATGTAGCCTAGGTGTGTAGTAGAATACGCCATCTAGGTTTGTGTAAGTGCACTCTATGATGTTCACACAATGATGAAATCAAAATCACCTAATGACATGTTCCTCAGATCAGATCCCTGTTGTTAAGCAACACATGACTATAGTGAGTGTATTCTTGCCCAATGAGGGACTCCTCTCTCACAGGTACCTCATTGTCCTGTACAAGACATTTTCTCAGAGCTGCTGCTTCCTCTCCCCTCTCCCTTCTCAAATGTCAGACCCATATAGTAATATCAAGCCTTTCCTAGCTAACCCCTGCTCCCGCGCCACTTATCTTTCACAGGTGTTTCCTCCTAATCAGTTTCATATACCTCTAATTCCATCATGGTATCTCAGAAGAACTGAACTAACATAGCTGGTACTAGGAATGGTCCAAGAAAGCGGCCTATAGGACAGAGATCGTATCACTCACCGGCTGGCAAGGAGAACTCCAACCTAAGTGGAATTTTGGCCACAGATTTTCCCTGGAGCAAAGTGATGATAGCTCAACTGCTAACTATTTCACAGATAATGACCTGGGGAAACATTCCAGTGGAGAAAAACAGGCTGACCAATGTAATAATTCAGGCCTTTAAAAGACACAGGAGTGACCTGCAAAGACAGTGGCTGGTTATTACTAAGTGAATTGAAGAATTGAAGCTTTTCAGAAGGATAATAAAAAACTGAGAGCAGTCAACAAACAATTAAAGGCTAAGTGTGAGAGCCAGTATATACTTGCTTTGGTATTGCTTACAAAGAGATCCTTATATCCGTGCAGTGGAAGAGAGAATACAGCTGAGGGGCAATCATAAGACTTAAGAGTTAGGATTTAACTGCAGAGGAAAATAAATGTTCTGTTACACTAAACTAAGAGCAATGAAACATAGCGTAGGGACACCTGAGTAAATGTCCCCAAGAATCTGGCCTCAACAGATCCCCAGCTTTATGCCCGCTCTCCTGCTATCAGCCCCAAACTGCAGAAGAGAGCCACCATCGAAGTTCTTAGTGATGCTGGTGCCTCTCCCACCAGACTCTCCTTGCAGATCCTTCAGGCCCAGCACTTCCCTAGCTGTTTTGTCCTGCAATTTAACAATAGTTATCTTCCATCAGCTGGGAGAGGAAGTAGGCACAACTCTGAGGGGTACCTATTGCTCATGGTAGAGAGGCCTCGGTAGGGACTTTTCATAAGGGGTGTTAGCTTTTAACAGAAAGGGATTACTCTAGCCCTAGGAACTTCAGTGTTGGTTCTCTACAGGCCAGGGCTGAAGGTATGAGCAGGGCTCATTAACAGTGATGGACATGATGAGCTCCCAAATTAAGAGAAACCTGGAAGCAGCACTTAACTTCCAGAAACTAGGAAGCCATTGTTACTGTACCAACCAGCAAAGTTAAAGAGGCAGCCAAGAAGAGAACTTGATTAGAAAGGAGATGATTAAAAGAATTTAGAGTTTCTTGGGACAAAATTGTCAGGCTCCCTTGAAGGGTACTACTTAACATCTATAATCAGAAGGTAAGGAACAGGAAGCTGTGGACAGTGGTCCCCAAAAAGTCACAATTCCTTGCTCAATTCCCAGACACTAGCCAATTTTTAGATCTGGAACTCATTGAATAAAGAGATGGCCAGGTCCCAGAAAGAAAGACCCCACAATACCTCCAACAAATATATACTATAAAGATTCTTTCAGTGCTCGCCTAAGGAAGAGAACCTATGCTATAGCCATTTCAGTAAGGGGAATCACCAAATATTTAGGGAATACTGGACACAGGTTTTTATTGCATAGTGATCTTAAGCTACTAGAGGATGTGATCTACCAAAACAAGGGAGTAAACTGAGAAAACAAAGATATGAAATCTAAGAAACAAGGTGGCTGTGGTGGCCACTAGATTGCACCTTGCAGCCCTCCAATTATAGGAGTAGAATGGGCCAAGGGTCCAAGCTGCTGTGCTCTGAAATCCAGTTCAGTGCATATTTCTCATGCATGGATCCCAGAGAATGACTCCATGACTAAGGCAGGCTCATTCCTGGAAGACATAGAACTCTTCTGACAGGCCACTTGAAGACTTGCTTAACTTTCATTAGACCACAAAAGGATCTAATACTTCCATCCAACTATTCTCTCAGGGTCAGACTTGCCTGGTGGGCTGATGGATCCTTCAGCCTGTCTCAGCTTCCTCCCCATTTTTGCTCATGGGCATTTTCCTAATAAAATCTCTTACTGTCATTCTTGGCATCTGGTTCTTGGAGGACCTAGTGCCAACACAGGAAAACACTAAAAAAGAAATCCCCAGGATGATGGTAAAGGAAGATCCAGTTGTGCACCAGGCCTAGAAAGCCACCGGCCAAGACAAATACAGAGGGGTTGCCTACAAGAAGATAAAAATGAGAGAAAACCAATCATGTTTGAATATTATTTCTTACTCCACAGTCTGACAGAGTAAGAATCAGCAATAAATTGCATTAAAAACTAAACAGAAAATCATAATTTTGAATAATAATAATAACCAAAACAAAAAGTTGAACAATGAAAATATATTCATAGTATTCCAGGTGACAACAGCAAAAAATTATATTTACACAATCATAATGTAATTTTTAAATACTAATATAACAAAAATTATAATATATTGGTAAGTACTTTAGCAGGCTGAGAGAAAGGGAAGTGTGCCTGAGTATAGAGAATAGTATAAGAAATAGTATATAATAGGAGGTTAATATACCACATATGAAACTGAAATATCAAGAATGACAGTATAAGCATGTTGTTTAGAAATATGGAGGTAAACACTGTAAAGAAAAGCTAAAAGTTATTGCCTCTGGGGAATGGACCCTGCTAATTGTTTCATAATAACTTGTAGACTTTCAAGCTCTGTGTAACTTTGGTAAAGGTTAAATTTTAAATAATTATTAAAAATCAATAAGATTGCAACAATTTGGCAATTATATCATATATATCATATGTATAATATATAGAATTATTAGAAATCAATAAAAGACAAACATCACATTGTGTACATTTGGGTCCACCAACTGATGAATGGATAAATAAAATGTGGTATACCACATAATAGAATATTATTTAAAAATAAAAAAGAATTTCTAATACATACTACACAATGAATCTTGAAAACATTATGCTAAGTGAAACAAGCCAGTCACAAAAGGGCCACATATTGTATGATTCTATTAATATGAAATGTCCAGAATAGGCAAATCCACAGAAGCAAAATATAGCTTAGTAGTTGTCAGAACCTGGTAGAGGGGGAAATAGAGAGTGACTGCTAATGGGTATGGAGTTTTTTTATGGGGTTATGAAAATATTCTAAAATTATACAGTGGTGATGATTGCACAATTCTATGAATATTAAAAACCACTGAATTGTATACTTTATAAGGGTAAATATTATGATATGTGAATTATATTTCAAGCTATTGTAAAAAAGAAAATAAAACCACAAATAACATTAAAAGCAATGAGAAGTGTAGAGCAGAGGAAAATAGTAAGATTAAAAGAGGAAAAATAACAGAAGAAAAAGGAAAAAAACAATTTAAGCAAATGTGTTTCATTTAAATAAATGAGTGAGAAAGTATAGAGATCCTCTCTCATGAGGTCACACTAAAGTTTATATCTCAAATTCGAACACAATAAGGATCATATTCCTCTTGATGTGTCATTTCTGTATACAAAATATTTTATTTTACATTTTAATTACCACAAAAAAATATTCAAATAGCTCAAGATAGCTTTTTAAAAACACGTTTAAGGGCTAGGAATTAAAAGAAAAATGTATCATAGAATCTTATTTCATCAACATGGAGAATTAGGACTGTTTTCTCCTTGGCTTGAGGAAAAAAAAAGAATAAATGGGATTTTTTTTAAACGTTCTATTAAAGCCACAAGCTTAGCAAGCAGATAACACATTTTAGAATCTGTTGATCTATCCTGATACAAAATATTCCACTGTATTTATTTAGGTTGCTTTCCAGATGCATGTATTACCTGAAGTCAGAAAGGTTTTCAAATGGCTTTTTGCCAAATGGATTAGGAAGGCAAAAATATCATCAAAGACCCAGAGATGCTCTTAGAGCCATTATAAGAAAAGACTTGGAAGGTATGCATGGCTAGGAAGCCAAGAGGACCTTTAATCCAAATGAATCATGAGCCAAAAGCATCATTTTAAATGAAAGAGAATTGAAATCAGTCTCTTCCATAAAACCATCACCTCTATTTCCAGTCTATTTTCATGACAAGCTGGAAACTACATGTGATTTAATTGGCAAGGTTAGTTTTTTAATCATTTAAGTCATATTTATAAGTCAGATATAAACAAAAGGTAATTTCCTCCCCAAAACATCTGCTAGAGAATTTCTCCTACATGAAGCTTTCATTGGCACATTATTTTAATCAAATCAATTCTTAAATAGTTTATGTACCCTCATCTTTCATCTTGAGTACCTAAATAAACATCAAATAAACACAAACTTTTTAAAAAATTTTTAAGTAAAGAAAATAAAAACAGAAACAAAAAAAGGAATTTTTTTAAGGAATAGGATATTTAAGCACTGCATTTTAGATATTTTAAAGGCAGGATTGTGTGTAAGCCTCTAAGCCTAGCTAATATATCTGTCTCGGGTTTATTTTTTATTGTTAATGAATTAGAAATCCTAAAGCAATATTAAAATGTGCATATTATGTGCACATTTTTGTTAAAATAATCTTAAAATAATTTTAAATGTTTCTATTCAGGTATACCATTTTGAGTATTTCCCACTTTCAAAAAAGACTTACCATTTTTATGTCCTAGAATTTTCAGAATACATTTAATCTTAAGGTAAAATTTAAACTCCCTATTAATAAAACATTTTAATATGCTTTTTTAAAGATTAAAGCAATCAAATAAAAATAAGTGACAGTGATTTAACATACATATCCTGACAATAGATTTAAGGACCCTATAAACAGAAAGGCAGGAAAACTCCAACTAAATTTCAATCAGCTTTTATTAAGGACCCACTTTATGTTAAACCCTCTTAAATCGAGGTACTCTAGATAATTTTTCAGAAGTAAACAGTGGTGTGCAGATCTTAAACAAGTTACAGTAATGATAATTTACTGACATTTATACTTGATGCAAATGATATTGACCACTTACCAAGTGCCAGGCATTTTACTAGGCACAGTACATGATAATCTCATTAAATGCTCTCATAACCTTATACAGTAGGTAAGACAGTCTTCTTCCTTTTAACAGATGGGGACTGTGAAGCATAGAGAGGTTAAACTTAACCAAAGCATAGAGAGATTAAGAAATTTACATAGAAAGTGTGACAAGCTGGAATTCTAAATTAGGCAATCTGACCCCAGAACTTACTATAGTACCTCATGAAATTCAGAATGAATTTTCCACTGGAACCATATTATAACTGTAATTAGTTTCATAAGCTAGTCTGTAAAAGCGTAGAAACATGACTAGACAATAGACTATACATACCTAACTGGACTTGAATGACTGGTGAGCCAATTCAGACACAGAAAATATTGGTAGCAATAAGAGTATTTCTTCTCTATTTTTAGCAGTGGTCATTACCTTGAAAAAAGGATTTTTAAACATTTTAAAGCCAAAGAATCCTCTGTGCAAGTTATATCTCACCCAGTACTTCAATTTCTGAAACAAAAAAGAGTAGGGCTGCTCTAACTGAAGTGGGAAAGAAAAAGCCATACTCTCCTTCCTCCAGTCCCCAAAATAGACCCTAAGACATTTACCCAGAAAGTCAGTGTTCCAAAGAAGACAGCCTGGAAACTAGTGAAGTGGACAGAGATTGCCATAGACCCAGCAGATCTTATATTCCAGAAACCATTAGATAGAGTATCTTATGATGTTCTCGTAGGTAAAATAGATAAATATGAGTTGTAAGATAGTACAGTTATGTGTAACAATAGAACAGCCCATCTAATGGAAGATCTTTAGTGTAGTGCCAGAGATTTTGTATCTGGTCCTATCTCAGTCAATATTTTTCATCAATAACTTGTATGAAGTCATAGAAGGTATGCCAATGAAACAAAATGAAAAACAGTTGTCAATTATCACCAAACATAATCAAAGAAAGTGTGAGCTGCAAGCAGGAATACACATTTTAAAATGCTGAATATCTTCCACAGAAATCTCTTTTGGTGAGACTAGTATGCAGGAGTAGACTTTTGAAGGAGTCAAAGCATTCAAGACTTCATCTTAAACTCAATAAATCCAAAAGTTAACTCACTTCCTTCCTTACACAGAGTTAACTTTTCAGTTGTATGAATTCCCCAGGCTGCAGAAGAATTGCTCACAAGACCACAGGGAATGCCAAAATCAAAAGAACAGAAAACTAAACTTCAAGAAGCCCGAGTGAACTACAAATTAAATAGTCTAGAAACAGATACTAAAACCAGTGTAAGGCACCAAAAAGAATCCAAAAACCAGAGAAAGGCAATAACTGATCCATGGATCACAAAGAGAGGTCTGGGTCAAATGTCGTTCTTTTGTTTTGCTTGTGCAAACTGGCCAGGGTGTGGAGCAAGGGCTGACAGCCAAGTTTAAAAGTCCAGAGTCAAAATTCTCTCCAAGGTAGGGTGGACTCAATATTTTCCTAGTTAACCCGATGGGGAGTTGCAATAAGTTCCAGGCATAAGTTCTAGGCTATTCTTGAGGTGAATGCATACTCACACACTCTCTTTCAACCACCAAGCACTATTACAAATATACTAAGTACCTGAGCTGAATTGGTATCAAAAGCAATCTGTGTTTAGTTCCCTATCTCAGACTAACAGAATGTGAGGTAGAGGGCAGGGTTCAGCTGGCCAGATGAAGCAAGAAAGTGTTGGAAGATAGGATAGATAATCATGGGAGAGAGGATTTATGGTGGGAATGTCACAGCATTAGTGAATTCCACAAGGATAAAAGACCTATCTCTAGTGAGTGCTGTTTTTGGTGTTTTTTATGGGAAGGCAGTGCATACATGTTGGAAGGCGAAATGAACAGTGCCCAGTAATAATAAGTCTATGTTTTATACTATTAATACTCGCACAAGTGTTTTTGAGAGAATTAAGTGATAACTCATGGAAAATGTTTAGAACAATGCCTGGTAAAAACAGTACATGTTCAAAAATATTAGCTACTGTATTATTATTATACTATCATCATTACGATTGTCATTCTGACACCTATCAATCCTCTGCAGCACCTGTAAATCCTTCAGTTGCTGGCCAGCCACTAGAGCGGTGGTACAGAGAGGTTGCGGCATCATGAAACAGGAGTGTTCCAGCCAGATCTGAGATAAGGGCAAGCCTAAGTCTAGAATGTATGTGAACGCCATCTTAAAAATTGACTTCAACTGGCTTAGGTGTGTCTACTGTTAATTGCTCTCTCTGGACCAAATGAGAAGTGATGCTTCCTGTAGGTTTAGGCTCTGGGGAGTATGTCTAGGTTGGGGATCAGAATAAGTAAGAGCAAGTAATGATCTAGGATGCTCATTAACCTAGTGTCTCAGTAAAGGTGGCACAAAAAGAGCACTAGGGAGGTGGAACATCTGATGAAATCTCTATAAGTTTGCAACTACATAAGTATGAAGACACTTTGTTTTGGACTTGGGTAGAGAATATACAGCTCACACCCTGACCACCAAGCTCTGTTTTGAAAAGCCCTCGATTTAGGAGATTGCTTTCATTCCCAGGCAGAGTTTGAAATAGCCTGTAGTAAGTGTGATCTTTGCTCAGGATTCAAGGCCCATGTGTGTTGGGAAGCAGGGGGAGAGAGTATGACCGTTTATGGGACTCATAAATAATATTATCGGCAGCATTCAGATGCAACAAAAGGGTAGAGTATGAGTTTCCTGGCAGGAGAGACTGAGCTGTAGAGAGACACATGCAACATATGAGGAAATCTATCAGTCCTCATAGTTTAATCCCATGTATAACTCATGGGGACAATTTTATAGATCACCGTGGCCCTTAGAAGAACTACCAGCAAAGGGTTCCTCTTCCAGAGCAGATTTGGGTTTAATGAGCATGTAGACCAGGACTTATAGTATATTCTAGTCTTTTATCTTATGTATATATATGTTTTACAAACAATCGGATCATTGTTACATAGCTTTTCTTAGCTGCTCTTTTTTGCTTAACAATATAATAAGAAGCTCTTTTCATATCATTAGTGTTTTATCAAATGTTTTCTTCATTTGACAAACATTTACTGGGCACATACTCCAAAAATTTTCTCCCTGCCTCTTCACAGTCAATCCCCTCTTCTCTAACAACTACTGAGCTGCCACTAGAATTTTAACTTCTCTAGAATGACTTGTCGGTGGAATCATGCAGTCAAGACAACCACATAATTTGCAGGACCCAGAGCAAAATAAAAATGTGGGGCCCTTTGTTAAAAGATTATTAAGAATTTCAAGGCAGTGAAAACAGAGCATTAAACCAAGCGCATAGGCCCTTTGTGGCTGCACAGATCACCAGCCCTACTTTCAGTATGTAGCTTTTGTGTGTCTGGCTTCTTTCACTTGGCATGGAGATTCATTTATGTTTTTGCATGTTTCTGTACTTTGTCCTTTGTTATCGCGGAGTAGTATTTTATTGCCTGAATGTGTCACAATTTATCTACAAATGGATAGACATTTGTGTTGTTTTCATTTGGAGCTATTATGAATGAACCACTACAAGCATTTAAATACAACTCTTTATGTTATGTCTTTTGAAGAAAAGTTTTTAATTTTGATAAAGTACAATGGATCAACTTTTTTCTTTTATTGTTCACAGTTTTTGTGTCGTAAGAAATCTTTACCTAACCCAATGTAGCAAAGATTTTCTCCCATGTTTTCTTTCAGAAGTTTGAAATTTGGGAGTTTTATATTTAGTTTGCTCCATTTTGAGTTAGTTTTGTATATATGGTTCAAAGTACAATTCAAAGGTTAGAGTTTTTGTGTTTGCTGTTTGTTTCGTATATGGGTATTTGTTTTAGCTCCATTTGTTTAAAAGGCCATCCTTTCTCCACTGAATTGCCTGTGCACTTACACTTAGGTCTATGATCTATTAAAGGGCTTTAACCAGAGGAATGACAAGATCTTTTAATAAGATCATGTAGCTGCTATGAAGAGAATGGATTATAATGAAGCAAAAGCGGAAGCAGAGAAACCAGTTAGAAGACTATTTATAGTGCAGATGAGACATGATGGAAGTGTGGACTGGTTTTCAGCAGAGGAGTGACAAGATCTCGTTGTTTTAATCGGCATTTCCCTAAAATCTAAAGATGGCAAGCATTTTTCATGTGCTTATTTTGTCATCCATTTTATATCTTTGGTGAAGTGTCTATTCAAATCATTTCTCTATTTTTTTTTTTTTACATTAAGTACCATGATCCATTGGAAATTCTTTGTTTGGTTTTTTGTTTGGTTTTGTTTTGTTTTTCCCGTCTTTCTTAAAATATAATAGACAACTAGCTGCCTGCATTTACATTGTAGAATTTGATGAGTTTTTTTCCAATTATAATTGGCATACAGCACACCAGCCTCAGCTATACAGCATATTGATCAGGGATTCACACAATTCGTAAAACGATCACCCCACCAAATCTAGCACCCCTCCTTCCCCCAACAAATTCATTCCAACATTATTAACCATCTTCTTCATGCTATATTTTACATCCCCATTCTACTCTGCAACCATCCACCTGCACCTCACAATCCATTTGCCCTCTTTTTTCCCTTAATCCCCATCCCATCTAGTATCTCTCAAAATATTCTCTGTATCTATGAGTTTATTTCCACTTTTGTTGTCGTCGTTGTTGATTTAGTTCTTTAGAATCCACATGTACGTGAAATCATGTGATATTTGTCTTTCTCTATCCAACCCATTTCATTCAACGCAATACCCTCTAGGTCCATCAAGTCAATATCTTCTTCCATCCCCTTCTTTTCAGTCTATGTGTATCTTTTCATCAGAAGCGAGTCTCTTATAGGCAGCGTATGTAGGGGTCTTGTTTTCTTATCCATTCAGCCACTCTATCTTTTGGTTGGAGCACTTAATTCTTTTCCATTTGAGGTACTTGTTGATAGGAATGTAGTTGTTATCATTCTTTATTCCTATCTTTAATACATGTTTTTCTTCTTAAAGAAGTCCCTCCAACATTTCCTGTAATACTGACTTGGTGATGATAAATTCCTTTAGCTTATTTTTGTCTGGGAAGCTCTTTATCTGTCCTTCAACTCTAAATGATAGCTTTGCTGGATAAAATATTCTTGGTTGTAGATCCTGGGTTTTCATTATGTCGAATATTTTGTGCCAAGCCCTTCTGTCCTGCATAGTTTCTTTTAAGAAATCAGCTGCCAGTCGTATGGGTGCTCCCTTCTAAATAACTAACTGCTTTTGTCTTGCTGCTTTTAAGATTCTCTCTTTGTGTCTACGACCATGCTCCCCTGAATGTGACCAATCTCATCTGATCTTGGAAGCTAAGCAGGGTCAGACCTGGTTAGTACTTGGATGGGAAACCACCTAGGAAGACCAAGTGCTGTAGGTGTTAAAAAAAAAAAAAAAAAGATTCTCTCTTTGTATTTAACATTTGGCATTTTAATTATGATGTGTCTTGGTGCTGGTCTCTTCGGGTTCCTGGTTTTAGGGACTCTCTGAGCATCCTGGGGTTTTATATCTATTTCCTTCACCAGGTTAGGGAAGTTTTCCATCACTATAGCTGTTCAACATCTTGTTTTCCTTCAGGTATCCCAATGACACAGATATTTTTACTTTTAATAGAGTCTCATAGGCTCCTTAAATTATTATTATATTCTTGTCTTCTTTTTTCTTACTGTTCTGATTGACTGTCCCCTATATAGGTCATTTGATCCTCTTCTTTATTCCTTTGTTTATTCCATTTACTATGCTGCTCAGCTCAGATAAAGTATTCTTTTCTGACTGGTTCTCTGTTATAATTTTCATTTGCATTTTTATTTTTTTTATCTCTTTGTTTAAGTTCTCACTTAATTCATTTACACTTCCCATTAGTTCATTGAGCATCTTTATAACCAGTGTTTTAAACTCTGCATTTGTTAGATTGCTTGACTCCATTATTTCTGGATCTCTGTTCTGTTCTCTCATATGGTTTCTGCTTCTTTGTCTTCCCATTCTGGCTGCCTTTCCGTGTCTGTTTCTTTGTACTAAGCAGAGCTCCTAAGTCTCCCGGTCTTATTAGTGTGGATTTGTGAAGTAGGTGTCCAGTGGCACAGTCCTGAGAGGGGTTCAGCTGCAGGCCAAATTTAGCCCAAGCCTCCGCCCCTCCGGGGCCACCTGTTAAGATTCAACAAGCAATCCACAGATGCTGTCCTTATAGCTGCTTCAAAAGGCCACACCAGAAACCAAGGCCAGCTGCCACTAGTGAGAGTCCTGGCGCTTCTCAGCAAGGAGCACCTGACTCACCAAGGATACACCTGGATGTGGCTTATGTGGGGCCACGAGTTGGAGGAGGCATTGTTTCAGGGAATCTTCTGGAGCAACCTCTGTTATCCAGTTTGATGAAGTCTCAGCTATGGCGGTGCTGAGTCCGTGCACTGGGAGTGGGGAGTTCAACAGAAGAACAATGGATACCGCCAGCACTTCTGCAGAGGATAGAGCCTCACTGCAGCCCTTACTCTGACAGTGTCAGTGTCCCCCTGTAAATATCTGTGCAGCCAAACTGGCTCAGAGCAAGCAGGTCCATCACTGCAGAAGTCTGCTAATGGATGTGGCCCCATTAAGAGGCAACTACAGCTGCTGGCTGCAGCTGCTGCTGCCACAACCTCTGTCCCACTGAGCCTCTCAGAACCAGGAAGCCTCAAAATCTCGCCCCATCCTACCTTCTGCCATTGCAGGGTGATTTCTTAGATGTCTCCCCAGTTGTATTTCTTGTTTATCTAGATCCCAAGTGATTTTTCCTTGCTGTTTCCTCCTTGTTTCTGTCACAACTTTGATTTGGTTGCCAGAGGGATGAAGAGAGCCTCTATCATCTACGCCATTTTCTCCCCTCCTCCTCCATTGGAAATTCTTAAATAGAGGAATGAAAATATCTTTTAACAAGATCATGCAGTGGCTATGAGAATGTATTTTAATGAAGAAAGTAGAATCAGAGAGATCAATGAGGAAATTATTTATAATCCAAGTGAGTTATAATGGAGACTTGTTCTGGTGTGGGAATGGAAGAGAGGAAGAGAAATTTACAGGTTTGGGATATGTTCTAGAAGTAGAATTGATAATGTCTAACCACTATGCTGTACATCTGAAATTAATATAATATTGAATGTCAACAGAAAATAAAAAATATAAAAATAAATTTAAAATTTTTTTTAAAGAGTTGATAGAAGCTGCTGGTTGACTAACAGTGGAAGATAGGAGAAAGATGAGGAATTTAGGGTAATTCTTATATTTGGGACATAAACTACAAAGAAGATGGAGGTGCTGTTGACTAGAATGGAAAAAAACTAGAAAGTGGTAGAAGAAGCAGGAGTGTTTGGCCATGTTAAATGTAGGTGCTTATTCAACATCAGTGTCAGATATTAAGAAAGCATTTGGAGATACAAGTCCAGAATTTCAGAGAGAGGTCAGAGCCAGGGATTTTTTTTTTTTAATTGTTATGTAGATGGTATTTAAATCTAAGATAACTTGTTACATATGAAATTGTGCATCCTTCCTCCAAAATTCATAGGTTAAAGTATTAACCCCCCATGTTATTGTATGTGGAGATAGAGCCCTCAAGAAAGTAATTAAGGTTAAATGAGGCCATAAACATGGGGCTCTAATCCAAAAGAACTGGTGTTCTTATAAGGAGAGGAAGAGACACCTGGAGTACAAAACTCCTAAAAGGTCAAAAAAGAGGAACATAAAAAAGAATAAGATTTGGAAACATTGGAGTTCACTAACTACCTTAACAAGCGTTATCTCAGTGGATTGGTGCAGATAGAAGTTTGACTGTAGCAGATGGTGGAGAAATTGTGATATCAGACAGTGACTACAGACAAATCTTCAAGATGTTTTGTTGTGAAGGAGAGCTAAAAAATGGGGTAGCAACCAGAAACGGATATGGAGTCCAAAGAAGTTTATATGGATTTGTTTTTGTTTGTTTTGTTTTTAGGATGGGAAATAATAGTACACGCTTGTGTAAATGATCAAGTAAAAAAGATTAAGTAGAGAATCAAGTAGAGAGAAAAACCTAATGCAAGAGAGAGGGAAATAAATGCAGAAGCTAAGTCCTTGAGGAAGTGGAGATGGAATCTAAGTAAAGAGTTTGGTGTTTGATGGAGGACAGGGCAATACTTCATGTAGGTTGTCAGAGCTGATGGTGTGAAAATGAGGGAATTCTCTCTGATTTCTTCTATTTTTCTCATTCAAATAGGAAGCAAGGTCACCAGCTAAAGTGGGAATGAGAATGTAGAATTTAGAGGCTATAGTAGAAGGTGTGGTATAGTTGTTTTAGAAAGTGGGCAAGTAAATGCACTATAGAGAAATCTCATAGGATTGCCCAGCAATATTGACAGTCCAGGGAGTAAAGTCTTCCTAAAAGATTTCCAACTGACTTGGCCTTCTATTTCGACAGCCTAAATGGGCTTCAGGTTCACCCCAAATGGGGGACTGGAAATACCTTCACTGAGAACATCGAACCTATACACAATCTGTGATTCTGTTAGCAGGGAAGGAGGCTGGGTAGGCAACCAGCAATATCTCTAATACTTTGCCAAGTTAATAAATGAAGAAAAAGGATCTCATTGTTTTGATTTGTACTTATTTCTTTCATTATTGGAAATTTTGGTGGGTTTTTTTTTTCATTTTGGTTGGTTATTTAATATTTTTCTTTTTGTAAACTGGTTGTTCACATACTTTACCCAACTTTCTATTTTTAAATTGATCTTTATGAGTCTTTTATGTATTCGAGATAGCAATTAATCTATTTTATTCATTTCAGAATACATTTCCAGTTATCATTTGGCTTTGTTGTCTGGTTATGGCATTTTCCATGTGCAGATATTTCTAATTTTTCATTTAAATCTGTCAATCTTTTTCTTTCTTGATCATCATGCTTAGAAGTAAGATTAACTCCTGTGGTATCATGCCTTAAAGGAAAACCCTAAGGTAACTCCTGTGGTATCATGCCTTGAAGGAAAACCCTAAGGTAACTCCTGTGGTATCATGCCTTGAAGGAAAACCCTAAGATTTTGTAAATATTTACATATTTTTATAGTAATTTTATGGTTTGATTATATGTATGTCTTTAATCTACCTGGAAATAGTTATACAGTGTGAGGTGGAGATTTGATTTTTTTCTTGTAGGCCTGGACATTTGCCTGAATGTAGCTCTGTAAAGGAAGTAGGACTAAACCAAGAAAGATGTTGAAAGTATGAAGCAGTTACACAGAAATCTCAGTCAATCCTAGAAGGAATTCTGAAGCTTGGATAAGATATCTCTAATTGAGGTAAGGAACAGTGTTGTCCAATCATTGGATTGTGGCTGCCCTAACAAATAGCGTAAACTTGGATAAAAGAGTTTTCTTCTGTGTGGGCAATTGCTGGAGAGAGACTCAGAGCTGTAAACCATACACGGACCACAATTCCATCAATTGGGGGATTGAGTGCCTCAGTTAGGCCACACACACAGCATCTACACCATTTATATGCATTGACACAGACTATTTTTTCACCACCTCCAAATCCTACCCATCCATTAAGCCTAGCTCAAATACTATATATATCCTCCATTAAATATTCCCTGATTGTTGTAAGTTATATTTTTCTCCTCTAAATTTCGAGCACTCTATATTCCTCTTATGGTACTATGGCATTTATCTTGTTCTACCTTCCACTAGAACTATTTTTCACTTTAATAAATTGAGAACTTTCAATGATCCAGGCAATAAACTATATAGAGAGATATAGAGTGAACAAAACAGAGATATAGAGTGAACAAAACAGTGATGATCCTCTTCATACTTCAAACAAATATTAGAAATTTAAAGTTCACTATAGTAAAATAGTATGTAGGACAGAATTTAATTCAAACAAGGATGTCAGGGAATGACTCTCTACAGAAGTGCTATTAAATGCAAAAGGATAAGTAGAGAGTAGCTCAGTGAAAGGAGGTGGTAGGGATAAGGAGTGGGCTGTATTCAAGTAAGAGAGGGCTGCTAATGGTAACGTTGATATTTATTCAATAAATATATATATTGATCCCTTCCTGAGTGCCAAATCATCTTAGGGGCTGGAGTTCCATCACTAAACTAAACAGAAAAAAATTCCTTCCTCATCTCCACCATTAAGCTTACATTCTAAGAAATGAAAGAATCCAGTATACCTGGCATTTAGAGAACAAAGGAAAAGGTAGTGCAAGATGGTGAAGATGGGGCTGTAGAGTCACGTAGAGGCAGACCGACCACTAGCTGCCAGGTAAGAATTTGAAGATTTTAATACTGTAGAACCTGATCAGATAGTTTTTTAAACAATCACTCTGGCTGTAGTATCTTGTCCTGCCTCCCCTACTATATTATAAGCTTTTTAGAATATTGCTCTGTGACTAATAAGCACATAACCCCCCTTTGTAAACAATGGGCACCCAATAAAGAATAACAGCAGCTAACATCTGATTTCCTTCTATGTGCAGGAAGCTGTTCTAAGCACGTTTCATGTATTAAATCATTAATCCTCACAACCTATCACCTCTGGCTGAATGAGAGGAGGTGTGCTTATTCATATGGAGCATTAGAACCTAGACACACCTGAGAATCTACAATTACTCTCTATGTACGGTAAGGGGAGAGAGAAGGAGCCACATGAACAGTTCCATATGCCTTTCCTATTCATATCTTATTCAAACCAAATTATTCTAATTCACAGTGAATTACAAAGATAAGAAATACCTAGACATGAAAACGGTGTGATCTTTTAGTTGAGAAAGCCTGGCATACACATTTGCACATCTCTATGACCTTCATCGTATCATCTATATTAATAATTACTCAAGTGTATTTTTAAAGAAGATGATGAGCTAATGTAACAAAATCATTGTGCTTTCTGAGGAGCTTTTTTATACAAATCATAACAATCCCATAAGTATCAGTAATTGTCCATTCTGGCGGAGCAGGAGGGTGAGGCGGAAGTGGGGAGATTTTTAAATCTCAAGAATTCATCACCTAGGATCTGTAGAGAGACCTGCCTAATTGGGAGACCGCCCCCTGCCGGCCCCTCCCTCATAGCACCCTGACATTGCCATGCACGAATGAGAGATCCCCTGTGGAAAGAGGGACTGTGCCTGCATAACTGAGAAGCAAGTGTGAAATGGCTTAGTGGTCCTTTCCTTCAAGCAATCCCAAACAGTCAGCTCTTGGATTAAGTGTAGGTTTATCTACAGGTTTACCCATTAAGAAAAACGTATAAATAATAATCAAGAGCCACACCGTCCCCAACTTGAGCTTTAGAGCTTTATTTCCTCGCATCAGTTTCTCTAAGATTTGATGCCCTGCTGTCTCTAGCATTTTCCTCCATTGCAGGTAATAGTTAAGGCCATTCCCTGGGCATTAGCTCCCTTTCAGCGCTGAAGGCGTATTAGATTGATCCAAGTAGGAAATTAAGGTACCTTGCTTTATGACGTTTTCATCAACTTTGTTTAAACAAGTGCAACCAGGATCTTGCTATAAAAAAGTATTTTTATAGAAACTAAACAAGACTAACCTGAGTTGTACCCAGCCATTAGGAAGGCAAAAGGACTGCTTTTCTTGACAGCCCTAAGAAGCTTTAAATTAATGTCAAAGACAGGAGTTCTGTCACATTCCAGCCCTTACTTGTTTATATCTTCCTGGGGCCATAACTCCACCCCACCCCATCTCTCCCTCTGCCCCACCCCCACAGGAGATGTCTTCCAGAAACAAAAGGTGGTCAGATTTAACCCTTCCCTTTGCCACGAGGCCTTTTAACTGCCAGCAGCTACGTGACATGATAAACAACAGTCTAATACTGTACAAAACGCAGTCAAAGTTAATAAGCAAATAATAATAAGTTCATTTAGTTAGCACAAACTAGGTACTGTGATAAACACATATATATATTTCCTCAATAAATTCTTGCAACAACCCAGATGAGGAAAGTGAGGCTTAGAGAAAGTAATTTGCCGAGGTACCTTCATAAAATTAGTAAGTGGCAAAGTGTTGAGCAGATTGGCTTGACTCTAAAATCCATGCTTTAACCACGATACCACCAATAAATTAAATTAACAAAATGTTATCTTTAAATAGGCTTCTTAATCATTAAGAGCTCAAATTGTCTTAAATATACCCAGACAACAGTGTACCTGTGAATAAATTTAATGCTTACAACAAAAATATAACTGGTCAACCTAATCAAATTATTTGTCTTTTTCATACCCAATATATAATATAGGTCAGTAAAATCATAATAGTTGATTTATTTACTCAAATTTTTTGGAATTTCTTCCTGTTTGCCAGTCACCAAGAACACAATGTTAAACAGAATGTTAAATAGAGGTCTCTGACCTCTTGAATTTACTGGCTATTGAGAGAAACAAATATTAACTAGAGAAGCATACAGATATTTAAATAACTGCACATTGTTATGAGCACTGTGAGAGACAAGTATGTGTTATGAGAGAATAACCAGAAAAACCAATATTGATTGGGCTCTCAGGAAGGTTTCTAATCTGCAACTTGAAGGATGCACAATAAGTAGTTAGGCTAAAAGTAAAGAGGAGGAGGTGTTCCAGGCAGAGGACAGACTTATCACCAAGGCTCTGGGCAAGAAAAGAGTTTGGCTCTTTCTAGACCAGTGACCCCCGAGTAGGGAACCCAGGAAGGAAATAGGAAATGAAGCTGGAAAAGAAAAATATACACTATCAGAAGTTTGGATTTTACCTTACGTGCAATAGAAACCCGTTAAAGGATTCTCAACAGTATAGTTTTAGAACCTGATTTACCATTTTTAAAAGCTCATTCTGGCTGCTGTGTACAGAATGAATGTTAGGAGGACAAGAATGGAAGAGGGAGACCAATTAGGAAGTTTTACTAGTCATCCAAGCAAAAAAATGGCAGTGACTAGGCCTAACGTGGCAGCAGTGGGACCTGGAGAGATGTGGATAGGATACACATTTAGATAGTATACACATTTAGATTATTAGATTTCTGATGAATTTAATCTGGGAGAGGATGGGGAAGGTGTGGGACAAGGTGGGATCAAAGTCCTAGGTTTCTGAATTGAGTAACTGGGCAGATGGAGGTGTAGAATAACATGAATATAAGAGTAAAAGAGGGCGGAAGTGAATGGATATTATCTAGAGCAGCGCTTCTCATTTAATGTGTATGTGAATCACCTGATGAATCTTGTTAACATGCAGATTCTGATTCAGTAGATCTGAGGAGGGGCCAGAGACATTGCATTTCTAGGAGCTCACAAATAATAATGCTGTTGGTCCACAGATCACATTTTGAGTAGCAAGGCTTTACTCTAGCAACTTTATTTTATACACACAAAGTTATAACCTTCAGCCAGATTTTTCTTTTTCTTTTTTTTTAATTTATTAGTTTTTAGGTGAGGCAACCCTTGTTTGACCTCACAGACTGCATGGACCTAGTCAGCTTACAATCTCTTATTTTTTAATTTTTTATGCCTACAGCACCTGGTCTTCCTAGGTGGTCTCCTATCCAAGTACTAACCAGGCCTGACCCTGCTTAGCTTCCGAGATCAGATGGGATCGGGCTTGTTCAGGGTAGCATGGCCGTAGACTCAGATTTCTTTTTAAAAACCCTTTTTCTTTAATCAGCCTGATTTCCTAAAGAAAGGATATTTTAATTACAAAAAAAAAATGAGCATAATTTAAAAATAAATTTCTGTAATAGGAAGAGATTTAATTTTAGAAAAAGTACTTCACCCTTAGTTTGTTCATTTGGCCAAAGATGAAGTGAAATATTTATTATGAACTGACTTTGAATAGCCACTGATCTAAACGAAATAACTTATTGATGAATATTTTTCGTTTAAACTAGTTGTCATCACCGTCACTATTTCATACTTTAAAAAAGTCAAAAATCAATCATTATTTATCATGAACATCCAGCCACTAGAATCAAACTAATATTGTTCTTGACTTCTAAGTACTTTCAGTATATCTTTTTCAAATCATTAGAATCATAGCAAATTTACACCAAGTAGAACTACAGAAAGAAAATAAGTGCTGTTTTGGCACATTTATATAAGTTGATGTAAAAATTAGCTCTCTTCATTTTATTGAATGTTTTTGATGAGATTTACTTTAGGTCAGATATAAGTGTATTCTAAATTATCAGAGAAAAGCTAGTATCTTGGCAACTTTAAACACTGACTAGAGAGCAAGTAAATGGTCAGTGAGAAGAGTAGTACTGAATTTTAGAAGGATGAGAAGAAGCGAGTATAATTTAAATACATGAAATAGCAAGGTGACAAAAATTGTTCAATAAATTCCAACTAATTTGTAAGGGCTTTATGGGCAGGATCGATATGTTATACATTTGGAATTCCCATAATGCCTAGCAATATGCAGGGTATGCAATAATTAGAAGAAATGAATATAAAACCTGAAAGAATAATAACAGCTAATTACAAAATGATGTTTCACTTGGTAAAATTTCAGTTAAGTGAAGGGCATGGGAGCCAGCAGTAATAATTAACACCTTTCTCTTGTAGAGTCAATTTACAATTTAATGAGGTAGTCAATATTAGTGTCTATGTTTTAAGGATGCAAAACTAAGCTTCATAGAAACTAAGTGATGAAAAACTAGAAACAGCTAATGAAGAAGAAAAACAATCATTTCTAATCCAATTAGTCTCTAAAGAATAGCCATAAATTGAGATATGTCAAGTCAAACCTATATATATAATGAGATTCTGTTCTTAGAAGCCCATATGAATATAGCTATTAATATTAATGACTACCATACAGTATAATTTTAAGTGTCAGTCATTGTGATGAGCACCTCATTCAAATTAACTAATTTAATCTTCATTATCATGGGATAAAAAAATTTTATCTTCAATTTACAATGAAGAAACCTAGGCACTAGAGCTGGAATTGGATTTCTGATGTGACTTCTGACGTGTCTATGCTATACTGTGAAAATACAAAAGTAATCATAAAATCAATAAAGATAAAACAAACCACAAATGTGTAACACTAAAGACAATATGAGAACTGCTTTGTAAATATGGAAGGTTTTTTCCATGTAAACACTGAATTTTAAGACTATATACTTAAAGTCTTATTATAAACTGATTATAAAGTTAAAAAAAGATGAATTTCATCAACACATTAAAAATAATTTACTTTTGAATAATGAAAAAAATAAGCAAAGAAATTCTTAAACTTAAATTAGCATCTTAAACCCAAAATGAATATTACATATACCAAACCTCATCACATTGCACACTTTAAATATGTGCAGTTTATTGTATGTCAGTTATATCTCCATAAAGCTGGAAAAAAAAAACAGGAAAAAATTACCATTTGGTTAGGTCCTGTGGAAAATGTTTTTATAAAATATTAAGCAGAAACAGTGACCTGATTTTTTTTTAAGTACCACTGTAATTCAGTGGGTTAGAAATGGTCTTATCAATGTATAGAGCTAGGTCAAATAGAAAACCATAGAGAAAAAATAAAACAAGATTAAAAAAATTATTTGTACCTGGACTATGGACAAAATGTGAAAATATCTCCACGACTCTGTGTAGGCAAAAAATAAACATAGCCCATAAAAGAAAATTAATTGGACTTCATTAAAATTAAGAATTTCTGAGATTCAAATATACATGCAAGTGACAGACTAAAAAGAAAATATTTGCAATACATGTGTCTGGCAACGGACTCATATCCAGACTATATAAAAACTTCCTACAAATAAGAAAATGACTGATAAACCTTCTTGGACAAAACACTTTAATAGGCACTTCATTGAAGAAGATATTCAGACAGCCAATAAGCAGATAAAAAATTGTTCGACAACATTAATTATCAAGGAAATGCAAATTAACAATCACGACGAAAAATTAATACAACCTCACCAGAATAGCTAAAATTTAAACAGATGAAAATACTGTGTGTTTGCAAAAATGTAGAACTGAAAATGTCACACATTGCTGACTGGGGTGTAAATTGATCTACTTTAGAAAACTTTTTGGCAGTATTTAATAAAACCAGTATGCCCTATGACTAATTCTAACCTTACATATATTTCTTTTGGAACGAGTACATAAGTCTGTCAAAAGACATGCGCCCAAATGTTCATAGCTGTTTTCAGAATACCCTCGAACTGTAAACCACCCCAAAACATAAACTGTAGTATAGTAATGCAATGGAGTACTAATCAACGATGAAAGTTAGTAGTGTGTGTGAGTGTTTCCCTTTCTCCTGCTGCTGCTGCTCAGGAATAATCAAGATCAGTTTTTTAAGACTAGGGGGAAAGGAAAGGGAATTAGCAGAGAGATGGAAAAGAACGCTGCATTCTGAAGCCAGACACGCTGCAATTAGACAAAACAACAAAAATTATAGACACAAAAGATAATTTTCAACAGAAAATGAGAAATATGTTTCTATTAAACAATATATTGTACTATAGTGTATATAGAAAAACTGTTTTAGCCTTGGGATGTTAACCTTTTTAAAAAAGCAGCAGATAGTAAGAGAATAGTTTCCCAAGTAGTCACATAGACATTTGTCTTCCAAAGTAGATAAATCTAATTAATTCAGAATAATTTTTCTTCAGAAATGTTTGAGTCATCAAACTTAGATAACTATAAATCCAAGATTACAGCGTTTGAAACCAGGAAATTAACCAGGCTGAATAATTATTATTAAGAGTTAATTTCTACAAGTATGTACTGGCAATTTTCCTTTATCTCGGACCCCTAGTTTCCATAACTGCCAGGCCCAGGGTGGAGGAGTGGGCGTGCTGGGACGAGATAGGAGCGGTGGTACCAGTACCCAAGAGAGCCGACGCCGATTTCCTTCTCTAGGAGCCCCTGCCCCGCCCTGAGGTGAGGCAGGTCGTTGGGGTCGGGTGGACGCGTGGACGCGTAGCCCCGCCCCGTCCCGTTTCGCCCCGCCCCCACAACGGCGGGCCGCCGCGTCTCTATGGAAACGGCCACACTAATGCGCAGCCAGTACCACGATGGCAGCCGGGGAGCCGGGGGATTTGGGCGGCTACTACTTCAGATTCCTGCCTCAGAAAACCTTCCAATCTTTGAGCACGCGGGAGACAACCAGCCGGCTCCGCCAGTGGTGAGAGGCCGAGGGGCAAGGAGAGAAGAGCCCCTTGGCCTTGGCGGCTGTGGAGACGTGGGTCAGGCGTCGAGGCCTCGCGGTTTGGATCGACCCCATCCTGAGTGAAACCCTGAGGCCGCAATAACACCTGCGCAGGGGCGGACTGGGTGGGTGGGACTGGCAGAATGTGTGTTCTCAGAGGGTGCCTGCCCACAGCTGACTTTCGTTTCTTCCTTTGCTCTAGGTCCATGCTGGGCAGAATCCAGGCGCAGGCATTCGGGTTTGACCAGAAGTTTCAGGCCTATCGGAAGGATGATTTCGTTATGGTTGGTATGGGGGTTGGAGAGTTCTGTGGACCTCCACTGATTTAAAAATTTTTTTCCCACTTCGGCATGTTGTATTAGGAACACTCCATAACTTAGTGACGACGTTTTCTTGGAGTTTGAGAATAACGAAAGGTGCAAATGATAAATTTTAAAAGGTACTTTTACATTTCCCATCATCATACATTAACTCATCTTCAGTATCCTGCCATAGAGATCTTTTTCAATTTTGGAAAATCAGTCTCTATTTTTAGTAGGCACACCTCATTTTTGTGTATTATTGCCTGGCTTTATTTACTAGGCTTACCTTCAAATTAATTTTGGTTTCTCGAAATCAAATCTACACTTGTAAGAACGTGCTCTTAACAGCAGTTCCAAATGAGGAATTCCAAAAGGAATAAGTCTTTCTTTAGCCACTAGAAGTGAGTGCTTTGAAAAGGGAAAAACTGGTGCATTCATTATAATTCAGTCACGTTATTTTAAATCCTGGGTTTTTTTCTCCTCAATCAAATGGAAAATACTGCTATGGTCTGTGATACTATCTTTGCCATCCTTGTCGTTAAGGCATTGACTTTAGTGTATAGTTGGCATAGTTTATTCACTTATTCACAAACACTTCCTGAGGGCCTACCATGTGCTAGGAACTCTGTCAGAATGTGCTGGGGATACAAGACGGAACAAGATAGACAGGAGCCTGGCTTTCAGGGATCTTAAAGGCCTGTGGCAAGACTGCCAATAAACAAAAAAGTCAGATCGTCTCATAGAGTGATAGGTGCAGTGAAAGAAATAATAATCTAATTAATACACCAAAATATTTACCATGAGTGTATATTAGTTTCCCGGGGCTGCTGTGGTAAAGTATTGCAAACTGGGTGGCTTAAAACAACATAAATGTATTATCTCACAGTTTTGGAAGCTAGAAGTCCAAAATCAAGGTGTAGGCAGGATTATGCTCCCTCTGAAATCTGTAGCTTCTACTGGTTGCCTTGGCATTCCTTGGGTTGCAGCTGCAGAACTTTAATCTCGTTCCCTGTCACTTAGCCCTCTCCCTTCATGTGTCTCTGTCTGTGTCTCCTCTTTTTATAAGAACACTGGTCATGTTGAATTAAGGGCCCACCCTACTCCAATAGAACATCATATTAACTAATTACATCTGCAGTAACTCCGTTTCCAACTAAGGTCACTTTCTGAGGTTCCAGGAAGGACATGAATTTTGATGGGCACACTGTTTGGCCCTTAAGGAAGGGTAAATTGGTTAAATGTCTATTTCCCTTTCCCTAAGATAGTGTTATAACATTAATATAATGCTATTATGCTACCTATGATGACATTAATAACATTTCTCAAATATTCCTGGTTAGATTTTTATATTTTTTATATTAGTACTGGCTCTCAGTAATTTTTTTAAAAAAGGTTTAGGATTTAATTCGCCAAATTTTAGACTGCTGTAAAATTTTTAACATAAGTCACTCAAATATTTGTTGAATACTTACTATGTTACTGCTGAGGCATGTTTAAAAGATAAAATGCTCTAATCCCAGCTTGCAAGGCACATACAGTGTTAGAAGTTAGAAATATAAAAAGTTCTCTACGACACAAAATAATTACTATAGTGGAGGATATATCAGGTGCCCTAGGCACAGAGAAAAATATCACCAATGGAGGGGCATTGGTGTCCAGACAGATTTCATAGGGGAGGGTGTAGAATTTATTTAGATTGTTGAATAGACACAGAATTCTTCATTATAGTCAAGAGTCATCCATAAAGTACAACAGGTTTCCTTAATACCAGCAATTTTTTTTCTAATTTTCAAAATATTCATTTTATTTATCCTAATTTTTTTCCCATGAGGTAGACAGTGTTATTCCCATATTTCAGGTCAAAGAAATGTACCCTTACAATTTTTGTTTTTCCCCACATAACTAATTTGAGGGAAATAAAGCATTGTGGCTAAGAGCATATCCTAGAAGGAGGTTTACGTTGAAGATGATGAGTCTTTATAGGACTCCTCACTGGCTCAAGCTCCTCACTTGCAAAAACCACTTCAAGGAACTGAGAGATTCTAGCAGTATGGTATGATGGCCATATATTTTTTGAAAATTTCCAAAAATAGATGTTTTTGTTTTCTTAGTACCACTACAATTATATAAGCTTAAGGCCCTATAAAACCTGAATCCTCCCCTGATTTGTCCTCTCATTAGCTATGTGTTCAAATTCCAACTCTGCTACTTACAAACTGCATGACATGGGGCAAGGTACTTAACCTTCCTCAGCCTCTGTTTGCTCTTCTGCAGAAGGATCATGTGCTTAACACATAACTTTTTGAATATGAAAATAATGCTGAATATATGATGCAATTGTTATAACAATTAACAGAAATTATATATATATAAAATATTTCACAATATGACTGGCTCACATAAGTTCTATTGTAAACATTTTTATACTATTTTTCAAAGTGCTTTTCTATAGCAATAGTGGCTCATGTGTGCCAGATTTAGCTTTCATCACTTTTTATACATTTGTCACTTATCTTTACAGCAATCTGATGAGTTTGGTGTTGATCCCCATATTATAGCTAGGTAAACTGAAGCTGAGAATGGTTTAATAATTTATGCAAGAATTCAAAGCAAATAGTGGAATCCAGGCCTTCTGATTTAACTTCCATGTCATTTCTACTACAGAAACTCATAACCGAACAAAGGATATTGTTTAAACTAGAATTCCAGATTTTGGGTTTCCCTTTGAATTTAAAAACAAATTATGTTCCGACGTTCATTTGTGTGGTAGTAAATGGATGGAAAGAAGGAAGGGAACATTCATCCGACAAACTTCTTTAGTTCCTAGGTCTGTACGGATGAACAAGACACAGTTAAGAAAAGGGAAAGACACCAAAAATTTCATTGTAGAGTGAGAAACTATACATAACATATGTGCAAGCTACTGTGGTGGCACAAAAGAGAAAGTAATTTGTTTTTGACTGAGGCAATCAGATGAAAGTTTATAAAAAAAAGTCACTTGCACTAGGCCTTGAAAGATGAGAAGTTTATCAGGTAGACAAAATAGGTAGATAATGTTAGATGAGTGATAGAATGATACTTTAGAAGGCCTTTTGTGCCATGCAAAGGAGTTTGAGCTTTGTCTAGCTAATGGGGACTCACTGAAAGCTTTTCAGCTGGATAATAAAATATAAAATCAGTGTGGCAGAAGTGTGGAGAGTGGATTGTTAGCACTGAGTCTAGAAGCAGTAAGACCAAATTGGAAACTTGTTCTCGAAACAGTATATGGTGATTTCCTGGATTAAGACAGTAGCAGCAGAATGGCCCGAAGAGATGTTTAGGAGAAAGGCAATACTCTAGGACTGATAAGATATTGAGAGTAAAACAGAGGGGAATATGTAGGATAACCAAGTTTCTGATGTGGTTGACTAGAGTGACATGATGCTGTCAAATGCATAGAAAATGCAAATGAATAAATTAAATGAGTTCAATTTTAGGCATGTTAAATTTGAGGTGTGTCCAAGCGGCAATATCCTACATAGTTGAATAAAAGATCTCACTTTGAGTCTCAAGAGAGAGCTCTGGGCTCAGTATGTAATGTTGGCATCCTCATCTTGGGACTAGGGATAATGAGGGGAATCTGCCACATAAACTATAAGGAAACATCTTAATTTGCAGAGGTCTAACAACACTTCTAATTACATTTCACAACCAGACTGGTTATATCTCATGGCCACATACCACAGAGACTGGAAAGTGCAGACTTTTAGCTGAGCATATTGCTGTCCCAAATAAAATTGGGATCCCTTAAAGGAGAGAATTGATATTGGATCAGAAGTGAGCAGTGTGCCATATAGATGATATAGTCAAATACCTACTTATATTTCATATGTGTGGCATATAGTAGATATACATTAAAAATTATATATAAAAAGCATATTAATTTAGAAATGCTTAAAAAAAGAGAAATACTTTTCCACTCTCACATTTTATGAAACAAGTTTATTCAAATCTCCACATGCATTTTGACATCAGTATCTTTGTTATCACTGTAATTAGTTTATGAATCATTAATGTTTTTCCAGAGCATATTAACTTAGTTATTTGAGATAACAGGGAAACCCTTCTATGCCTCACTGGAAATTCTATAACAAACCCCAAATACTATTTGCATTAGAGTAGGGTTTTTTCCTTTCTAATTCATTCTTGAGGTGTATAATTGTAATGTTGATAACAGCTATCATATTGCTTTATTTAAGGGCCTCTATGAAGACATTTTCACTGGCTCCAGGTCAACTCACTGCAGGCCACTTAGCCTACTTCCATTTATAATGACATCTAAATGTAATTGTAAATTGATATCACCCAGAAATAATTACTAAATCTGAATTAAATTTCCCCTTTCACTGATTCATTCAGAAGACCTCTAAAAAGCATTCAAAACAAGTATTGACTGAGGTTAATTCCAGCTCATATTTCTTTTCACCCCTCAAAATGTATATTACATAAACTAAAATAGTTGCACGAACACTAGTTTAAAAGACTTTGTAAAGTTATAAGGTAACTTCCTTTTTTCCTGAGGAATAATTTGAGGAAAAGCTACTTTTTTGTAATTGAGTTTGTATGAACCTCTAACATGTTTACCTTTATCCTCCACCACTAGAATGTAAACTCCATGGGAACAGGGATTTTGTCCTGCTTGGCATAGTGTAGACATTCACAAATACTTGTTGAATGTATTATCTTTATATCATACACCTCGTCTTCTTCCCAGCCGCCCCACCTGCCTTCCCACCCACCTCCCCGCACCACAGCAGGAAGTGAGCAGCTGTCAAGCGAGCCAAACTTCTGTATTTGCAGCTGCTCCCCAACACTAACATCACCTCCTCAGCTCCAGCTCAGATCATCAGACACTAGCTACTCATAGGATCACCGGTCTCTAGTGCCAAAAAGGTTGAAGTCTGTACTAAATGATATTCATTCTTCCTGGTTTTTCATGCAAAAATGCTAGGAGTCATCTTTGATTCCTTCTTCTCCCTTTGTCCCTTCCACCTAAATATTAACTGAAATCCATCCACCTTCCTACCTCCCTACTTTCTATCAGCTTGACTGATGTGAATAGCAGATCATCTTGCATTATAACAGCCCCACTCCCTCCTAACCAGTCTATATAGCCTTTCAACTCATTCTCTACACCTAAGCTAAAATGAACCTTTAAAAATAAGACTCTAACCACTTTTCCTCCATTTAAATCCTTTCAGTGTCTTCTCACTGCCCTTAGGTCAAAATACTGATCAATCTAGAGCGATCTTAGATCAAGATTAAAAATTTTGACTTAACCTACAAGGTCTAGTTTAACTCCCCAACCTCATCTGACCATTGTTGAACCTCTTTATTTTCCTTGACTAGGATGCCCCATCTTTTCTTACCTTGCAGACCTTAAACTTGCTATTTTCTCCTCAAATAATAGTCTTTCCAGTGTTATGCAAGAACTACATTAGGATAGCATGTTGGCTAAATTTTCAGGAATCTTTGTTTGCTGGTTTCTAAACTATTGGCAGCTTAAAAATCTACCATGGAAATCAGTTGCTACAAATGAGCACTTTTTTGGGAGGGAGGGCTATCAGTTGTTAAACATTTACCAGTATATACTCATTTTACATATCTAAACTAAATGTTCTTTCTGCATTAACTTCTCAACACCATTATGTTAGGTCTGCCTACTATGTACTTCTATAGCACCCTATACTTTATAATTCTCACGGCATGTTAGTTAATATCTCCCCTTTTAGAGAGGGAGACTGAAAACTCCATGAAGTTAGAGACTGTCTTTTTGATTTTGGAATTAGGAAGTGAAGTGTACTTTTAGTTGAGGGATGGGAGCCTGAGCCAGATACAGAATAACTGGTAGACAAAGAAGTGAAAACGATTCCTCTTTCACGAAGCTGTTTAGGAAAAGAGTGATAGCTTAAAGGGAATGTTGAAATACGAGAATACTTATTGTAACAGTCTAAACAACACATAACACTTCATAGAATTGACAATCTTTCTCTATCCCAACGCTACTCCCTACTTTTTCCACCCGCTTTTCTCACAAGCCTACAGCTACCACTTCTGAGGTAACTGGTTTTTTTGTTTTAATGGTTTGGTATATATTCTTCCATATTTTTCTTTATATAAATAGAGGCTTTATTTTGCTTTGTTTTATCATACATATTACTCTTACTATTTTTCCACTCAAAATGCTTATGGTTTTCTTTCAAAGTCAGTACAGCAGATGTTTACTGAGTAACTGCTGTATGCCAGACCCTGTTCTAGGCCCTGGATATATAGCAATTAGGAAGAAAAACAAGGCCTCTACTCCTGTGGAGTCTACATTCTTTTCTAATATGGACTTTCTTTTCAATAACTGCATACTACTAATGGAGATATACTGCATTTTATTCAACCTTTCTTCTACTGATGGACAGTGAAGTTGTTTCTGGGTTTTGACACTACAAACAATATTATAAAAAATATCCTTATATGTAAATCTACTGGTGATTTCATTTCTGCAGGAGACATACCCAAAAGTGGAATTTGTTGGATCATAAGATATGCATGTCTTTAATGTTCAAGATAATATCCAATTACTTCACAAAGGTTATAAAGATCCACATTTCCACCAGTGTGAGAGTGCATATTTTCCAGTATTTTTACCAAAAGTTACTAGCCTTTAAATCTTGCCAATGTAATGGGTGGGTAAAAGTGATATCTTCTAGTTTTTATTTTCATTTCTCTCACTGCTCTTGAAGTTGAGTATCTTTTCATAAGTTTATTGGCTATGTGACATTTTATATCATTTGACCATTTTTAAATCATGTTTTATCTTAATTATTGGGGATGTCAGCCCTCCTTTTTAATAAAAAAAATTATATTTGTTGCAAATATTTCCTCCTAATCTATTGGTTTTTTTATTGCTCATTATTATCATTATTATTATTTTGACTGCCTGGCACCTTTTGAACATATATGTGATTTGGGGTAATTTTATATTTAGGAAGTTCAAAGTGGAACCCAAAACACTTGCCTCTTGTGCACTAGAAGCACAAACCTGAGATCTAGAATTACCAATCAGACATATCAGTGCAAGACTGAGATTTCAAAGCAAGCAACTTAAGAAAAGAGGTGTACAGAGAATCCATTTCACTGGCAAGGTGGTGCAGAGGTGTCCGGCTTTCAGGAAGGGCAGTCCTGTCGCAGCAGTAGCCTTGGTGAGGAAAAGATAACGGTAGCTTCCTTTGGTGTTTGATGATGTTTGGTGTTTGAGGCTATTTCCTCATCAGGGCAGTTCTTCATATTATTTTGGGTTGTTCACAGAGCCCAGCCGTTAGCCCGATTCTCTCCACCTCTTGGAAACTATGTGGACTGCCGAGATACTTTTAATAAATTTCCCTTCTGATCTTTTGAGTCAGAGTAGCGGCTTGTGCTTGGGACTAAAACTCTTGACTACTTTATTTTGCCATAGAGAAAATTTTCATTCTTAGGAAGTCAGATCTATTGCTTTTCTATGGTGCTCCTTGGATAGAATTAAATTGGTGATTACTTTTAGATTTAGATCTTGTTGGGGGTGGGAATAGTGATTACTAAGACAATTGGGAAAACAAGATTGAAGGAAAACAAAATTTTCAAACATTATATAAACTACTTTTCACTGTAAATCATTATATTTATTAAATTGTCAAAGATATGTGTACTTTAACAAACAGTGTTGTTAATACTGTTCCATCTTGAAGGTAACAAAACGTCATATCTTTATAAAGCATTCATGTCTTAGATATAGTACCAATTTAAAATTGTCCTTCTCCAATTGAGTGAAATGAGATTTTACTATAGTTTTTTTTAGAAGTTAATTCTTATTGTTTGTAATAAAGTATCTAACTTATTCCCCTCGAATTTATATTTTAGGCTTTTTTCAAAGACCCAAATGTTATTCCCAATTTGAAGTTAATTTCAGATTCTTCTGGACAGTGGATTACATTAGGTAAATAAAATTTATTTTTATCTTTTTAGATGACTATTTTACTATTATAACAAAATTTTGCCTCAGGAATTTTTATTAAAATACAGATTATGAATAATGACTCATTTGTTTGATAACATCAAGGTCAAGTATGATCAGCTGTGCCAGGGAATCTTTCTCCCAGGAGTCTACTTCTACTAACCTAGCTTAGCACAAAAATGTAATTTTTCTCTCTTTTCATTAATTTGGAAAGTATTTATTGTGCACCTTCCATGGACTCTGCCAGATGCAGGGGAACATTAAAGTGAATAAGAGAAAACCCGAACTCAAGGAACTTTATATATATATTATATATATAATTTTATATATATCTAAATATATAGATATATATAGATATATTATATATATAATTTTATATATATCTTTATATATAGATATATATATAATA
>NW_006432669.1:8791344-8804684 GCF_000325575.1 Pteropus alecto
ACGTGCAATAATGTATCACAGGTGCTACCATAGCAGTGGGAACCAGAGGAGGGGAGTGGTAAATCTGCCCGGGGGGAAGAGGTCAGGTAAGATTCTACAGATCTCAGGATACTTGGGCAAAATTTCAGTTGGGGCAGGGTAGTGGATTTCTGACAGGATGTAGCCATCATGGGACATTCTTTAAAATTAATAATACCTGTCACCCCAATAAATGTAAATTTTAAGAAAATAATATGTTAAATCTTGGAGAAGAGAGTCTTAAATTCTCAAAGGGAGAACTTTAGATAATGTTTTCATAGTGCATTGAAACACAGTTAGAAATCTTTAAAGAAAATTATCCAGACAATAACACTTAGATCTCTTAAATAAGAGATCTCAAGTCAGGGAATAAATCATAGATGTAATAGAGGACTACTTTGAAAACCAAAAAAATGAACCATATATTTTTTAATTTTTATTTATTTGTAATTTAATTCTTATATTTTCAATTATAGTTAACATACAATATTATATTTGTTTTAGGTGTACAACATAGTGATTAGACATTTATATAACTTACAAAGTAATCACCCAGATAAGTCCAGTACCCATCTGATACCATACATAGTTATTATAATATTATTGACTATATTCCCTGTGCTATACTTTACATCCCCATGATTTTTCATAACTGGCAATTTGTACTTCTTTATCCCTTCACCTTTTTCACCCACCCGCCCCCAATCTGGCAACCATTTGTATATGAACACTATATTTTAAATTTTAGATTGAGGCCTTTAAAAATAGAACAATCATTTCATTTACAAGGAAAATCTGATTGGTAATGTGAATTTGTACCCAAGAAAAAGCAAGTTGATTTTAAATTGGATGGGGTTGTTTTGGTGGATTATTACATTGCATTTTTATGAAATTCTAGTAAACTTACACAAAAATAACTATTCTTAGTGTTAGTTAAAAACAAGATTACAAGCAGTACATGATATTAGACTTAGTAGGTCAGATTTTATTGCTTTTGGCTTAAGGACTACTGCAAAATTTATAGAGTACTTACAAAGTTAAATGGAGTGAGCAAATACATTTACCAATTCAAACATCTTCAAAGAAAACAATCAGAGCCATGTATCACAGTATTTGTAAAGCATGTTTACAGTAACTTCAGTCAATTCATTTATAAAAAATAAGGTTCATTGAAAAAAGTGTTCAGTCTTCCTCCCGTATTGGTACATACTTCACAAAACAGCACTTACTTTTTTCTAGTTTTTGAAAAAGGCATTGCTAAAAGAGAGGTTCTAAAATTCCACATGTGCCTGACAGACTTAATAAGAAGTACTCTGAAAAATAGGGCAGAAGAAGCAGCACTCATTTCAAAAGCAGAAGTTTCTAGTAGATTGCACGTACTCTTTTCATTAGCTTGTTTTTTCCTCCTCCTATTTGCTTTTCTGAAATATTGGCCATCTTCTCTCTAATTTTCCTCTGGGGGCCTTGATAAGCGAAGAAACAGCTTTTTAAAATGAGAGAAAAGACATTTTTCTAGCAAGTGTACCAATTTTAAAGTAAGATGGAACCTACTTCACTACTGGCTGCACTGCCTTGATTGCCAGTTGTTGGTGCTGAGCCATCCTCTCAGCTAGCTGCAATAGCCCCTTCACGTTTTGTCCTTTTTTGACTAACATATAACATATAATGGGTGCTTTCCATGTGCTCAGCTAAGAGTATTATACACATTACCTCCTTTAATTCTCAGAACAACTCTGAGGAAGGTATTACATAATCCCTATTTCAGAAATGAGGAGTCAGAGGCATGAGCTAAGTAATTTGCATAGTTTTACACAGCTGTCTAGGTAGAGTTGAGATTCAAATGCAGGCTTAAGAATTCAAGACCTTGACCACTACACCATCCTGTCTTTGCCATTTCCATATTAATGGGGTAGGCAGAAAAGCACCAACTTGGACACCAAATAAAAACGAGACAACCAGTGTATTATAATGTTAGCATGAAGGGGGAAAAGTAATACATTTTTAACTTTCTGCGTGATCATGGTTATGCAATAATGTCTTATAAATACTGGAGACATAATTTAACCAAATTCCTGCGTAACAGATAACATGCACTATGGACTGATTTGTGTCTCTCCAAAATTCTTATATTGTAGCCCTTAACCTTCAGTGTGATGGTATTTGGGGATGAGGCCTTTGGGAGATAATTAGGTTTATATGAGGTCTTCAGGGACCCTCAGTCATGAGATTAGTGCCTTTATAAGAAGAGGAGGCTTTACCAGAGCTCTCTGCAATGTAAAGGCACAGCTAGAAGGTAGCCATCTGCAAACCAAGAAAAGAGTCTTCACCAGAAACCGAATCAGCCAGCACCTTGATCTTGGACTTCCCGGTCTCCAGAACTGTGAGAAATAAATGTTGTTTAAACCACCCAGTCTATAGTATTTTGCGATAGCAGCCCAAGCTGACTCATACAAATTTTGGAAGTGGAGTGATCCTGTAAAAAAATATCTAAAAATGTAGAAGTGACTTTGAAACTGTGGTGATGGGTATTGGCTGGACAAGTTTTGAGGTGCATGCTAGAAATGTGTTAGATGTTAGGACTGACTGTGGTGACGTTTCAGATGGAAATGAGGAATGTGTTATTGGAAACTGCAGGAAAGGCAGTCCTCATCAGAAAATGGCAGAGAACTTGCTGAACTGTGTTTTTAGAGCAGCGGTCCCCAACCTTTTTGGCACCAGGGACTGGTGCTCCTATGAGAATCTAATGCCTGATGATCTGAGGTTAGACTGGGGAACAGATGCAGATACAGGTGAAGCTTCACTTGCTTGCCAGTCGCTCACCACCTGCTGTGCAGCCCGGTTCCTAACAGGCCACAGACCAGTACCAGTCCGCAGCCCAGGGGTTGGGGACCCCTGTTTCGAGTGTTTCGTGGAAGGTAGAACTTAACAAGTGATAAGACTTCTAAGCAAAGTGTTAAAGGAGTGCTTACGATATGAAGAGAAAGATGAATTGAAGAAGGAATTGTTAAGCAAACAGGAACCTGAACTTGATGATTTGGAAAATTCTCAGCCTATCCATATAGCAAAAAATGAAAAACCTTATTCTTTTTTTATTTATTATTGTTAGTTATGCTTACAGTACCTGGTCTTCCTAGGTAGTCTCCCATCCAAGTACTAACCAGGCCTGACCCTCCTTAGCTTCCGAGATCAGACATTGGGCTTGTTCAGGGTGGCATGGCCATAGACTATGGACTGTGGTTCTGCTGGGGCACGAATCCAGGACCTTCTGCGTGTAAAGCAGATGTGCTAACCACTACACTATGGAACCATGTCCGAGAGAAACCTTATTCTGAAGGGAACACTAATAGTGTGGCTGAGCTACCAGATGCTAAAGAGATCACAGGTGCAATTCATGGACTTAATCAGCCATCTCAACAGAAGCCAGGAACAGAGATGGGATTGTACCAGCAAAGACACTGCTAGTTTGAACTAAAGGGGACAGAAAAAATGAGATGAAATGAACGCTGTCAGATTTCTTAGACCCTACAGGACCGTACGATAGAGCCATTTGGCTGCAAACATGATCTATTTTTCAAGAAAAGAGAAGGACGGAGAAGGCAATTCAGAGATTATCAGAGCCACCCCCTCAGTTTCAACACACTTTGCCTTGGTGGGGAGAATCTCAGAGGTGGGGGCACTCCCCAGGGGGTCTGGAAGGCAGCACATTGAACCAAGGAGGATTATTCTTGAGGATTAAAATCTAATGGAATTTGCCTGGATGAATTTTAGGCTTGCTTAGGACCATCATTCCTTCCTGTTCCCCCTTTTCGGAATGGAAATGTCTATCTTCTGCCTGTCTCACTGTTGCATTTTGGAAGCACATAACTTGTCTGGTTTCACAGATTTGTAGCTGGGGAGGAATTCCTGCCTCATGATGAATCATACCTCTAGTCTCATGAATATTTGATTTAGATGAGATTTAGATGAGACTTTGGACTTTAGAGTTGATGCTGAAATGAGTTAAGATTTGGTGCTTTGGAGATAGAATAAATGTATTTTGCATATGAGAAGGACATGAATTTTGGGGACCTAAAGGCAGAATGCTATGGATTGAATTGTGTCCCTTCAAAATTCATATGTTGAAGACTTAACCTCACCCATGACCTTATCTAACCCTAATCACTTCCCAAAGGCCCCTTGTCCAAATGCCATTACATTGAGGGTGAGGGCTTCAACATATGGATTTTAGAGAGACAATTCAGTCCTTAGCAAATGCTATTTCTGTGCCTCAGATTAAGTAGTTTTAATTTAATTACCTTCTCTCACCATCCAAACCTTCCTGTCACTCCTCAAATCAGAGCTAGGATAGACTTATTAAAATGGCAATGTTGCCCAATATCAGTCCCTTATTCTGTGGCCGCCAACCCATCTTTAGAGACTGTCTGGCTCTTCACTGCTGTTGTTCTTTTGTCTTCTAATATTGCTCAGACCTACTCCATCATTTTCTGTGGTCTTTTCCTTTTAATCCTGTAGAGAATTTTACCTCTGATAAAAAGCTTTCCGTACCAGCATTGCTTTTGAAATTACTGAGGCATACACAGTTCCTGGCTCTAGGCATCCTTGCCTTTACACCAGCCTAGATCAAGTCATAACAGGACTCTAGGTGGACAGCCAGAGGGAGAAGTATAAACAGTCTCCAACATTACTCTTAAACTCAAGCTACTTCTCAGGCCAAAGATATAGCAGATATATTGGGAGAGGACACACCATGGGCCACCACATCTAGGTTTATAAGCTCCCTAGAACTTTGAAAAAAGAACACCACCCCTCTATATTTGAGTGAGTGCATTTGTATATATGGGTGCATAAAAGCAAGAAATTGAGTGATTCACTGAGGCAATAATAAAAATATTCACTTTAATCTTTATGTCTTTCTGTAACTTAATAGAACTTCTAGTAACAGAAAATCCATTCTCAAAAGACATGGTCAGGAAATAAGTGTGGGATGGGGAAGGGGTGGAAAGGAGAAGAACTAGAACTACAAGAGAAAAATAGACAAAACACCATGATTTCAAATTTCCCTAATTCTAAACTTGTAATGATTAGGGTCTGGTTTGAAATTTGCCTTAAAAAGGAAGACCTTTTTTTTGTAATAAACACTAACTGAGATTACAAGGGAGAAATTTAAAAGGATAGGAACATTTTCAAGACACCCTCAAGGATTTTAGAAGTAGCCATTATGATGTTAATTAAAATTTTTGTAATGTGAATTATATAGCATTAAGCATAATAAAAATCCAGTCATATAAAGTAATTCCTGTGCTTTTATAGGCAATTCTAATATATATATTAAAACTGATCTAAGGACCCCATACTACACAAAAAATCTATTTCATTTTAAAGCATTTTCTAATTTATATATCTATTATCTAGGCCTGAATGGTGAAATTTTGTTATAAACTAATGATTAATAAAAATGAAAAAGCTTGCAAAATACAAATTTAATAAAATCTCTAAACTAATGTGTCTTTTAAATGTATCAAAACATGTCAGACTTCATTACTTTGAACTTCTGCATAGTGGTATTTGTTTTGGAAATAATTGAGAATTCTAAATTAAGTTTTACTTGTCTTTATAAATTATCTTTTTTCAGGAACTGAAGTGAAAAAAATTGAAGCTATAAACGTTCCTTGCACACAGCTTTCAATGTCATTTTTTAATCGGTTATACGATGAAAACATTGTACGAGACAGTGGACATATTGTTAAATGTTTAGATTCTTTTTGTGATCCCTTTCTTATTTCTGATGAGTTACGAAAAGTAAGTACAGAATTTTTAAATTTCACAATAGAATTTTATTTCAAGAAATGCTTAATGTCAAAATCTTTTGCCTGTCTAAAACCCATTAAATACCTCTTATCCATGAATAATGTAATAATCATTACATTGGTAGATTTCTTCTTGGATGGGACTTTTGTTGTCAACTTAATTATTTGTGTATCTCAGTAGTTCTCACCTGGGCGCTACCGATATTTAATGGGTTGAGGCCAGGGATGCTGCTAAACATCATATAATGCACAGCACAGCCCCTCATAACAGTTATCTGGCCCAAAATGTAAGTAATGCTAAAGTAGAGAAATCCTGACCTATTTAATTGATGGCTATTTTTCTTCAATGTGGAGCTCTTAACATACCAAATGAAAACATCCCTGAAGTAAAAGAATCTTTCATCTTATCACTGAGATCAAAAAAGCTATTTGATTAAGTTAATTTTTGTTTTAGTGAGAGATGTGCTGACCTAGGAATCAAAACATGGATTATTTACCTAATTTCTGAGTTACTTGTTTTACAAGATAATGATGCTCTTAGGCAAATCAATATCTTGCACCTCAAGATCTTACCTCTACTACAAGATTAAAATGGCCATTCTATCCTCTTCCTGAAATTGTTGAGAAAATGAGTGGAGGAAGCATTTAAATGAACTTTTTAAAAAGTCTGAAATGCTGTTAAAATGAAATATATTATCATTATTTTAATTATTGAGAAAGAGTATTTACAAAGTGGTTATAAATTAGGGCTTTGGTATAATAGGTTCAAATCCAGGCTTTGCCTCTTAATAACTGTGAGACTTAATCTCTCTAAGCTTCAGTTTCTTTATAAAATAGGAATAGCATAAGAATCATATGAGATAATGCATTTAAAGTAGTTAACACAATGCCTGGCACTTAGTAAGCTTTTGATAATATTAACAACTACTGCTCATTACTATTACCATTCTACATTAAGAGAGAAAGAGATGTCTAATGTATTGCAAATACAGATGGAAATGAACTAGTGAAGCTACTGATGCACCATTCTGGACACAAGAATCTTGTCTGTAAGAGACCAGGAGGCATCTGGCCAGTCTTCACATTGCTCTACACTAGTACAATACCTAAGAGAACTCTTAGTTTAAGAAAATAAAATGAACCGATGGAAAATAACCAAACACACAATTGAATGAGACTATATATAAGTTGATCTTTAGTTAAATGAAGTATATTTATGTATAAAAATACTTTCATTCAGAAAGTATCTGGTCTAGTGTGGGTTTCTCTCCTTTTGGGTATGACTAAGCTCTTCTGTCACTGATCTGTGTTGGCATACTTTATTAACCTTTTTGTCTCAAGGCCCTTACCCCTAATTTTGGAGAGTTCACCAACACTTCTACAGAGAGCGCCTCAGCAATAGACTTCTTTTAAAGGAGGATTTGCTTTCCAATAGAGTACTCTTTAACACTGCTTGCTGCTGCCTGTCTTATTTATGTCATGAATAGTACCTCTATTCAGGAAGTGCTAGGACCCATGTTTTTCTGCTAGTTGCCTGTATGTTTTCCTCTGTGTTCTTTGCTACTCTGTGGCAACAGGGAAAGTTTTAACTTGATTGCTTTCTGGCTGAAAAGTAAATAAATACCAGATTTAGCCTGAACTAAAAAGGGCCCCCCATTGTGCAGCAACACAGATTCTATTGGCACATTGTGTAACGTAAGTACTGGTAATAACCTTCCTGACTGTGGCTCAGAAGTTTCATTCATTAACCATCGCATACCAACTCTCTGAGGGCTACAAAACTAAATAGACCTGTATGTGGATGGAGAGGGAGATCAACCATAGAATGTTATTGTTTTAACATTCATTCCAAAATTTTTTTAATTATTGTAATTTTTAGTTGCACAGCCTAATCAATTCAATATCTGAGAGCGCTTGTAAAGAATGTGTTAACTATTCATTCTAAAGGGGTTTAGTCACCCTTGTATTAAGCCAGATCTTTAAGTAGCTACAAACTTGGGCTTCAGTATCACGTTATTCCTTACAAAGGGGGAAGGAAGGAAAGAAGGGAGAAATGCAAGTGGCACCCCCAGAGAGCAGTAAACAATGACCACTTCCCTTTACCTTTATTTTACTATGTATAATTTTGGCTTTCATCAGGTCATTACAAGTAAACTGTATATAAGTAACACCATAGAGTTTATTTTTTAAAATGTCTCTTATATAATGATCTTGTGATGGATTTTTGAGATTGGTATAAATAAAATGTTGAGCTTATCAATTTTCCTAATTAAGGGTATTTCTTGCTATTAGTGATTATCGTATAACTCATATTTCCTTCTTTTATCTGTATGGTACTATTAAGTGTTACATGCAGTTTTTATAGCTTTTCTCCATTTTGAGTTCTTCGTGTGTGTTTGTTTTTCATCCCACTTTATTTCTTGGTTAGAGTTTTCTGTCTTTTATTATTTTTTCTCATTTTATCTATTTTATTGTTAGCTATTTCACATTCTTTTTAAAAGTAGGTGGAGTATAAACAATCCAATAAAATAAATATATGTCACAGCATATACTCATCACCTCATTCATGTCCACCACAGTCAACAAATTAATCAATTGTAATGCCCAATAGTATAAGAAAATCCCCAACATCAGACCTAGTCAAACTGTTTTCTGAAAGAAGTAGCAAGGTCTCAAGAGAGCAAGAGTCAATGTAGATTAGTGATGTGTAAGGTGGTATTATTAGAGGAGAGCAGGAAAAGGACAGATGGTTATGAGGCTTCAGTTACCTAAATAGTTCAAAGTGGAGTAACTGTGGGGGTAAGGAAAGTAGTGATCTAAACACTTTAAAGTGAGAGGATTTAGAATGACCATTGTGTTTAGCCTTGATAGAAGCAAAGACTATGGACTTTATAGGATGGAGAAGTTCCTCCATTTATAGGTGCTCCTATTGGTTCCCAATAAGATTTAAGGTGACTCAGTACTAAAACTGAAATACTTCAATTACTGAAGAAACAAACTTGAACAAAGAAATAAAGTAGAAGAGAAGACTTAGCTTTAGGTTTATTCCTTTCATTGAACTTCAGTGCCTGATGATAAAATGGGTGGAAACAGTACTGCAGGTCTCACAGATCACTCTCTCCAGTTACCTTAGGATTGGTTCTTAAAATAGGATGAAGATTATTTTTAAATATATAAATTGAAATTTTCAAAAACATAAAAATTAGAACCTCAAATTATGTTACTTTAAAATGAATTTTATCAACATAGGTTTTGTTAGTGGAAGACTCAGAAAAATATGAAGTATTCAGCCAACCAGATAGAGAAGAGTTCCTGTTTTGTCTTTTCAAACATCTTTGCCTTGGTGGAGCGCTTTGTCAATATGAAGATGTGCTTAATCCGTATCTGGAAACAACAAAGCTTATCTATAAGGATCTAGTGAGGTAATGTTGCTAGATTACAATATGTAAATCTCTGGTTAATAGAGTAAATTATCTGTTTAACTATGGTGGGATTACCCAGCATCTATTGTTTGTGGTCCTGTTAACAACCAAAGTATGTAAAAATGGCACCACCCTGACCCCCTTCTCATAGCCTCCTCTTCTTCCAAGCTAAAAAATTTCTGGATTTCTCTGACCCTCTTCTAGTGCTCAGTCTCCTCATTCTTTATCTGCCTCTTATTATTTCCTCATTCAGACCTGTTACCTGCTCCACCTCTTATTAGCAACTGCCATCTTCCAAATCTCCTTTTTTTCACCCAGGCCCCCTTTTAAAAATCTCAAGGGATATTTGATACTTGATTTTGCTGGACTAACAGTCAAAAAATGATTGCCTTTGTTCTAAAGAGGCAGGAAAGTTTTCATCTAGATGTAATCTTTACTTTTTCAAACTAATCCCAAATCCCAGGCTGTTTTAGATATTCCACTAGGGTTATTTTTTTTCTTTTTTGAAGATTAAATAAGGATAAAAACTTTATAAATCTTAGTTATACTTTAGTTTTAAATGAAGTAAACACTTTTTGGTTGAGATTTTCAGTGATGAAGATATTGGATCATCTTTATAGGCAAAAGGGGATAGGAACAAGTGAAAGCTAAAGGTCACAGAGTTTAGTTATAAAAATTACTTTAACAGGAAAACAGCAGAATTAGCTTCTCATTGAATTCTTGATTGTTACTTATACTCAACACTCCAATTCTCATATCCATTCCATGTGTCATATAGTTATACAACAAACTGAAGGATTTACCTATTTTATTTAGTTTATTACTGACATGGTTTTAAAAACAAATATTTCTATAAGCTGTCTCTGATTTTTATGAAAAAGTTATTAAACATTATTGGAAGAGTTATATTAGAAACAGAATTTCAGAAAAAGCATACACGTACCTACATCAAACATATTCTGTCTTTATCATTTGCAGCTAATGAAAACTTACAAGACTACTCCTAGCACTCCCTGTAGATACCCCTCATTATACCCTAGACACATACACACAAACACACACACACACAGCACTGCCACCATAGTATGTTGTCCCTCATCAGCCACATGAACCCGTAAAATTCCTCACTACCATGCGCTGTAGAGGAGGAAATTCTATTAGAGATATTTGAAATAGAAATAACTTTAGAACCTAAACATTTAAGAAACTGCTGTTTTTTTTTCTAACATTCCCTTTCCTGGATTCTTACCTGTGATTCTCCTCTATACTCTTTGGGTGCTAAGAAAAAGCATGCCTCAAAGAATAATGGCCACTTGTTAAATGAGTAGCCAAAATTCATAACATCTTACAGAGAAATAGGAATTGTGTCCATGGAATCACTTAATTAGGCAACCAGCAAGTGTTAATATTGTAAACAGAACTGCCAAGCTCTAAAGAGACCACAAAAGGAGCATCAGACAATCCTTAACCTTAAGGAAATTACAACAAACTAACATTAAATAATATTAAAGTAATTGTTTAAAATCTTTTATAAGTAAAGTTTTTATATAATCAAATATTCAATTAGGTATAGGCAAATGTCTATAGTTCTTTATACTGTAATAAATAACACCAGAAGTTTAAAATAGGAAATTGTCAGTATCAATAGTCAGAAGTCTTGATGGAACAAAGTCCACAAGGGCCAGCAAAGAGGAGGGCAGTTTGTTCCCAGTTCAGGGAAGAAGCACTGCAAGTCCTCATTCTAGGGGCGAGGGCCAGAAGGAGTCCAGCCAATTACAGCATTACTTTTTTTGAGAACCATTAAATATTTCTCTCATGGTCCAAACTTAAGCATGCTTATGATTTTCTTTGCTAAATGAGGAGGGGATATATAATTGTCTTCCTTCAGTAGAATATTATAGTTGGAATAAATATTTGCTTACAATGGCTTCGGTGCCAACACAAAGCAATTGAATGGGTTATCTCAGAGTCCCTTGAGAGCTATGTTGGTTTGCTTATCACATGCACTACTTGTGGCTTTTCTAATATTGGTCATGCTCATTTGGGTCAGATGTGTCATTTGGTTAAAGTAAAGATGTAGGGTGGATCAGTATAGCAGTTATCAATGAATATATAAGTAGAGGACACATAGGTGGAACTTGAAGTATCATTAGTAATTTATCAGACTTGTGAACCATATAGCCAATTAAATTATTTTTACAAATCAACTTAACAAGGAAGGATATTTTTTTCGGTTCCTTTACCTAAATTTTGGGTCCTTTTACATTCTTTAGGAAACTATCTGCTGTCTTTCTAGTTATACATGTAGTAGCTGCTTTACAGTATTTAACCTGCCTTTGTAGCAAAACATCATCACTAATTCATTCTAGCAAAGAAGTCCATTTTTACTTATGTTTGTGGATGTTGGGGGCACATTACAGAGCCTGATTTTAGGAGTCTCTGGCTCAAAAAAAGAGATAAAAACGTTCTTAAGATAGTTTCTCCCTCATCCATTATTACAAGTCTTATAAAATATACCTTTTAAATGTGTTGGAAAATACCTTCTTTTCAAGTATTATGGTTCCTTAAATAATGTAGGCAATATTTTAGAGTCATTTTATTAGAGAGTAAATGATCAGCTGTTTCATTACATTTCAAAAATATCTGTGCAGAAATAATTCTATAGTTACTAATGGTGCCTGTGTCTTTTCTACTTTTAGACATTAAACACATGCTCTTGTCAAAGTTTTTGGAGAGGTTCCCCAAACTACATATCTGCCCCAGATGTGAAATTTTATGATTTGAACTGAGAGGCTTAGATTATAGCCTTCGGATGCTAATTAAACAGTGGGATTCTTGTTTCTTAAAATGATCAGAGTTACCTAGAATGGTCTGTAACCATTTTTAGAGTCAATATGGGACTAATACTCAGGAATTGGCACAAATGATATTGATAAAAAGAAAAAAAACCCATTCATTATATTATTTATTTCTAGACCATTAATATAATCGCACTTTTAAAAAGAACAATATGGGAATTATGTCCCAGCATCCTTAAAAACCATGGTTATCAGAAGAATGAGTTAGTGACTGCCAAAAATCTGATACAATGCAATTGTTAGTAGCACATCTGAAGTCACTAATGAATATCACTTTACATTTCCTTTTCTTTTTTTCTTAAGAGATATCAGACGTATGATACCAATCTATAAAAAAATTAGACAAATTATAAGATATTTTAAAGTAACAGTAATATAGAATTGGAGGTGATAAAATGGAGTAAATGATTTATTTCTGTTAGGAACCACCTTCTAAATATTGTATAAATTGTAGCTTTTTAAAATAATACGTTTATGGTACATGTTAATACTTGTTAAGTGATTGCTAAATGAAGTATCACATACTACATTTTCCTTTAAGTTTATTTGAAAAGCACAAATTTTTAAAAGGTTTTTTTAAAGATTTTTTTAAACTGAAGGGTAATTTACATATAGTAAAGTGAACAAATCATAGTGTACATACAGGTTAGTGAATTTTTATATATGTTTATACCTATATAACCACCTCCAGATCAATATTTAAAATTAGATATAACCATAGATATGTTTCATATTTTGATCTGGGTGGTTATGTAGGTATATACAAGTGTTCTATATGTAGTGGTTATAGTCATCCCTTGGATAAGCACAGAATTTTAAATGTAGCCTTCAACTTTCAAGCAGTATATCTTAAGCACAGAGAAAAAAAAGAAATAGACCTCAACCCATGTCATAGAATTATACAAAAATCAATTTAATTACGTGCTTCCTGGGTTTAAATCTGAATAAAGTGTTTCAGAGATGAAAACTGCCTAAGAATCTTGAACCCTGAGATTGCTTAGGTCTGGCCTTCCCCAATAGCTGCACAAGCTCAAACACACATACATACCATCACCCTCCCACATAGTCCACCTTCTTCCTTCTCTTCTCTCTTCATTTTACATAAATAGGGAGGGAGAAGCAATCTTTCACCTGATAAGATGAAGAAGAGGGATATCTTCCTTTAAATTTAATGTACACATGTCACACCTGAATAATACCCTGGATGCATATGTATTTATATTGTAGGTATAAAT
>NW_006432669.1:8804704-8819182 GCF_000325575.1 Pteropus alecto
CTCTGTATTATCTAGATTCTATTCCCAGAAATACTACTTTTAGTTAAAATGTCTTAAATATATCATTAAACTTCTCTAGTTTTATTTATAAAATTGGCAAAATAATAGCTACCTCAGAGTTTGTGTGATCTTTATGAAGTAAATTATATAAAGGTATTTTGTAGATTGTAAAGCATTCTGAATATGTATATATATGTAGATTAATATATAAATATCTATCTGTAGCTTATTTCCACAGTCCTCAGTTTGTTTCTTCACTATATATTGCCACAGGTAATCTTTTGGGGGTGGGGGAGAGTAACTGAAAGAGAACTACTGAGAGAAAATGCATTTAATATGATACAGTTTAGTATTATATAATTTAACAAATAGTTTCCATATACATTATCCCACTTAATTCTCCTATAATCCTAAAAGGAACCATAGTATGCCTAGTTTACATGTGAAAATTGAGGTTCAGAAAGGTTACTCTTGCCCAAAGTGAAATAACAAATCAGCAGCAGAACTAGCATTTGCATTTATCTGCCCCTTATAGCTGTCTATACTTCAGTGTGACTTTTACCAAATCCTATTTTTCCATTAATTGTCTGTGGCTTGGGAGTCATTTCATCATCAGAGTCTCAGACTGACCTGAAACCTTCTAACTGTAAAATTCAATTTTCTGCAATTTCAATTGAGTTGACTTTGCCTCATCCTTGAATGAAACTGCAGATGCCATCCTTTTCAAACCACTTTAATTGAATATTTTATATTTCCATGTTATATATGAATAAGAATACCTGAATACTAAAAGGTATCCTTATTTTAAATGTATTATGCCAATGCTTATTATATTTAAAACGTACCCTTTCCTCTTCCCCCCTCCCCCATTTCAGTGTTCGAAAGAATCCTCAAACCAAGAAAATACAAATTACCTCTTCCATCTTTAAAGTTACGGCATATGTAAGTGTTGAGGGGAAATTTGCAACCAATGAATTTAATTATTTGTTATTAATAGCATTGTTACAACTGGAGTTAGCAACCAGGGTGATGTTAATACCTAGGAAAAAAGATGATGATATTTAGTTTTTTGTTAAAATCAAAAGTTTATAAGGTATGCTTTTATTTGGAGACCAGTATGAACTTTTTCCTTAGCCTCCTTTCTATCGTACATTTCTAGTAGTAGTCCTTATTTATTTAATAGTTAAATCTGTAACTCAGGGTAAAACATAGTTCTCTGTCAAACCATGACTTATAGGTCAAATAAGTAAGAATGCAATAAATGTCCTAATATCACAGAATCAGAAGATTGAATTTTAGTATCATACAGATTATTGATACATATGAAACAATTTCTGAGTATCTTCATTTAATCAGTTCAATATTTATTGAGTATTTATTATTTATCAGCTACTGTGCTGGCTAGGCACTTTTTGTTGATAAACAAAAGAAACATAGCCCCTGCCCTCATAGTATGTATGGACCATGTTCTTAAAAAAAAAAAAAAAAAAGCAAAGATAGAAAAAAGAGCTTCAAAATAGAAATTTTTGCAATATTAGCAGTTTAAAAGCACTTTTTCAAAATATAGAATTTCCTTTTAGACTATAAAGGTCAAGAATTACTCATGTTTGTATAGTACTGTACATACATATTAGCACAGTAAATTGCTGTCAGTATTTTAAAATTTTAATTGCCTATTGTCAAAGATTTGATTTATGTGTCATGACATTTTAACAAAAAATATATTAGTTAAATGTGTTATTATTTAAACATAGTCGTATACTAAATAATTCAGTTTTCTCTTTTTCAGGACTCTGTCGGTATGTGTTACCCTTCAACAAAGAGTCATGAACAGACATTTTCTTACTTTATTGTGGATCCTATCAAGCGTCACGTTCATGTTTTATACCACTGTTACGGTGTGGGAGAAATGTCTTAACAATATTCTTTCAGATTATATTTACTATTTGCTATTTTTTATTTACCAGTCTTTTATTTTAATCCTGATTTACAGATAAACAATTACTCTGCAAGTTAATTCAAGTAAAATGCAAATAACCCATTTAGAGCAGAAGCCAAAAAGTGCCAAGATGCCTTACTTTCACTTTGTCTGGAAAACTAATATAGGAACCAAATTCCATTCCTAACATAATCTATACCAATGCATCTGTAGAATTTTTACAGAAAGTTACAAAGAACTAAAAATCTAGTTCATATTTATTGCATTAAAATTCAAGCATGTCCTGAATTTTCCATGTATTTTATTTTAGAAGCTAATTAATTATGTATTGAAATTGTGGCAGAAAACTAAACATCTGTACCACAGATCATTAATATGAATTGTTAGCTTTTTAAATTTGAGTTTTATTTAATCACATTTTTTCATTACATAAAAGATTTATATCTAGAGGGCTATGAAAAGCATAACAATTCCTTTGCTTCATTTGTCTCGCTTAAAATCTTCAATTAAAAAATAATGTTCAGAAAGTAATCGTAAACTCTTTTATCACATAATAAATTAAAATTGCAGCTGCCCCACAGCTAATATCAGATCTACACATAAACAGAGAGCATTTCCCCGATAGTATTATTAAGTTGGCAAAAGAGTAAAGGACAGGGTCTCTTGTTACTGTTTCCTCATTACATTCATAGAATGAATATATAATTTAGATTTTTTTAAAGTGGAAACAGTAATTGACATGTGTCCCAAAGGTAATGGAGAGCCTGCAAGAAATGTTGAGACTTTGAAAAGGAGCAAGTTTGGAATATCTGTTTCTGTGTTGTAGGGATAAGGATGATAATCTTGGATTTGAACCTATGGGTATATCTAGAAGGAAGCTAGCAATTTGGGTTTAGAAGTCAGGAGAGAGTGAGTTTGTTTTACTTCTAAGACCTAGCACAATGCCTTAGCACATTAAATATTTATCAAATGAATTTTTTCTAGATATGTTCATAATAGCAATAGATTTTTTAAAAACCATATAAAAAACATAAAATCAAGAACTAAAATGTGCTGCCTACCACACAGACTCCTACAACCTGGGGACTCTCTCTTAATCTATCAGTTGGTCAATCAATTTTTTTGAGGACCAGTTCCATGTAAGGCATAGTGCTGTTTACTTTGGGGAAATATACACTCCCTATAAACCAGCGGTCCCCAACCTTTTTGGCACCAGGGGCCAGTTTCACGGAAGACAGTTTTTCCATGGACCAGGGCAGGGCGGGGGTTGGGGATGGGGGTGGCCAAGATGGCCCTTAAAAACTTCGCCTCCTGATATTTGTATTTTTAGGCAAGGCAACCCTTGATTGACCTCACAGATTGCAAGGACCTTGTCAGCTTACAATCCCTTATTTTTTATTTTTTACACCTACAGCACCTGGTCCTCCTAGGTGGTCTCGCATCCACATACTAACCAGGCCCAACCCTGCTTAGCTTCCGAGATCAAATGGGATCAGGCTTATTCAGCGTGGCATGGCCATAGACTATTTCTATTATTATTACATTGTAATATATAATGAAATAATTATACTGTTCACCATAATACAGAATAATTGGGAGGCCTGAGCTTGTTTTCCTATATCTAGACAGTCCCATCTGGGAGTGATGGGAGACAGTGGCATCTGAAGTGTGTTGCTTATGTCCAGACCACTCCTAATCTTGTTTTGGTTACTGTCACTACAGATAAACCTGCTTCACAAAGACAGGATGTTGGAAATGGAAGCAGGCTTTTCAGTGCTTTGTGGCAATCTGAGGATGTTCCACCTTGACTTTAATCCAGAACGTATAGAAATCTGAAGTTGTCTTAAGTTGTTTGAAGGCCACTGTCATTTGCTGTATCAAGCAATTGATTCTCTTCTAGCACAAAGTTGATTCACCTGGCTTATTCACAAATGGGTCACAGTTCGGGTGTCTTTTGTGGTTGGGAAGTAATGCTCAAACTCTTTTTGAAAGCTAAGACAGGTGATCTTGCACCAGCTGGGAGAAAAAAGGCCCTCTCAGTCTCTTTCAAAATCTCTGCTAATGATTGAAATGTCAAAAATCCCAATATTCACTCATCCCTATAATTCTAGTTTGGTTTTGAATGCAGCCACTTTATCTTGAACACAGTTGTTGTTCTCTCCCAAAGTGACAGATTGAGTTGGTTAAGCAGGTTGAATATGTCACACAAGTAAGCAAGTTTTGCGACCCATTCTATGTCAATGAAATGTGCTGCCAGTGGTGACTGTTTTTCTAAAAGAAATCTTGGGAGTGGCTCTCATAACTCAAAAACTCTGATCAGTGATCTACAATTAGAAAGCCCTCTCACTTCTGTGTATAAGAGTTGTGTGTGCTCTGCGTGAATCTCCTCACAGAGCTGCGCGAACAGTTAAGGGCATGTACTTTGATGTGGTTGATAATTTTAATAACATCCTGCAAAACGTTAACTCCAGGTGACATTTTTCAGCTAACTAGCATTTCTCTATGGATGACACAGTGCATAGACTCACATTCAGAAGTGACCTCTTTGACCCAAGTAGTGAAACCAGAAAGGTCCAGTCATGGCAGCCACTCCATCTGTGCATATACCAACACAAAATGACCAATTTAGTTTTCCTGATATGTAATTACTCAGAGACTTGAATATTTCTGCAGCTGTGGTGTTGGCTGGCAACAAAAGTACACATAACATATCTTCATATACATCCTCCTGAAAATGTATCGCATAAAAACAAGCATTGTTGCCTCGTTGTCAACATCGGTAGACTTGTCAACCTGGATTGTGTATCACGGTGACTCATTAATCCTCTCTGACAACTGCGCCTCAGTATTGTCTGCTATTTTATCAGTTTGTCTAGTTATAGCGCTAGCTGAAAAAGGAACATATGCCACCTTTTGAACTGCAGCCTCCCCTAAAAGTTCACGACAAGTGTCCTTAGCAGCAGGCAGGATCAACTTTTCACCAAGAGTAAAGGGCTTCTTAACTTTAGCAATGTGGTTAGCTACTAAGAATGATGCTTTCAGTACAGACATATTTGATGAAATGGTGGCTTTCAATAATTGCTTCTGTTCTTCATGTTCATGTTTTTTTCTTTTGAAAAACTCCAAAGACTTGTCTTTTAATGCAAGGTGCTTGGTCTCCATGTGGCAAAGTAGTTTTAAAAGTTTCATGGCTTGTTGGATAACTGGTTGCCACATATTATACAAAGCAGTTGGAAAATGTGAATCACCTATTGCAATGAACCCATAATTCAAGTAGGACTCTTGGTATTTTCTTTTAAATGGAGCTTTTTATTGGCAGTCTTAGAATCTTCTGCTGTCTCATCATTGGGTCTTTCCCCTTTTCAAAGAAGCTCTCTAGTGACATTTGTTTTTCACTCATTTTGGCTAGGGTTAGTTTGTGGACTTACCAAAACTGACTAAGTGCACAGTACAGGAAAGAGGCGCAGATGGAAGTGGTAAATAAAATAATGGGCAGGCCATGCGCAGACTAGAATAAGTGTTGGATTCTGACTTAAAGCCCACCACCAGATGCAGCTTAATTGTCACTTGCCACTCACTGATAAGGTTTTGATCTGAGTTTGCAAGCAATTGATTTATTATGGTCTCTGTGCAGTCAAACCTCTCTGCTAATGTTAATCTGTATTTACAGCTGCTCCTCAGCACTCTTCACTGTCTTAGCTCCACCTCAGATCATCAGGCATTAGATTCTCATTAGGAATGTGCAACCTAGATCTCTTGCATGTGCTGTTCACAATAGGGTTCATGCTCCTATGAGAATCTTATGCCTAATGATCTGAGGTAGAGCTAAGGCAGTGATGGTAGCACTGGGGAGCGACTGCAAATACAGATGAAGCTTTGCTGGCTGGACCTGCCACTCACCACCTGCTATGTGGCCTAGTTCCTAACAGGCCACTGACCGGTATCAGTCCAGTGGCCCAGGAGTTGAGGGCCCTGCTAGAAACCTGATAGAGAAGGTCATCTATAAGAGTTTGTCTATAAACTGATTTTTATGTGAATTTAGAGATGAAAGAGAGGACTAAGAACTAGGCTTGGGAAGAGCTTGGTCTGGCATCTATAGAATAATGGGTAGAGTTTCAGCAACTGAAAAGGAGAGCAGTCCAACTGAGTAGAGAAGCATGATGTGGCAGGATCCTCTGAGTCTCACTCTGGGATGCAAGTTCAGAGGCAAAAGATGGGGAACTGAGACTGAGGGGTTGCCAATATTTTTTCTCTGCTTTAAAGATGGAAGTAGAATGCACCTCTGAGGAAAGATTGATCCATTGTTTGGGTCAAATCATTTTAATGACCCATCTGTGATTATGCAAATTATCTGTATTAAGAGGTAGTAATAAAGAATTGGGGCTGGGCAGTCAGATTATCTGCATTCTGAATTCTGCCATTACTTTATGACTTTGAGCTAGTTATAATTTTTCTGTGCCTTAGTTGTCTCATCTGTAAAATGGGGAAAATAATAAGACTCCTCAATTTATTGTGAAAATCATATCAATTAACATATATATTGTGCTTAGAATGGTGTTCATGAATTTTGGCTCTTTTCATTCTTTACTGAGGAACTATGAAAAAATCAGGAGCTAAATTGTCTGCATAATAATGTAAAAAGCTGTCTTCCTTAAAGTCAGAATTGCTTTTCTATAGATTATATTATTATTAATTTGACCAGATAGAATATAAAAGGTAGTAACACTGTTTTTCTTCCTCTCTCTGAGCCCCAGAGAATGTAGAGGACCTAAGCTTGGACTCCAGGTATTCTTTTGGCAGCACTTTGTACACTTAGAATTAATCACTCAACTATTTGTAATTATTTAATGTTTGTCATGAAAACAGGAACTGTATCTATTTGGTTCACTCTTCTATCCTCAATGCCTAGCCTTTTGCCTGGCACTTAATTGGCAATCAATATATATTCTCTGACTGATGAAGAGAAGCTGGCCCTTAATGTATGACTGCAGGGGTGGAGAGTGAGGTAGCAGGGAAGGGTATATGACTAAGGTAAGGGAGTATCAGTAGTGCAATAGTTCCACTAGTCATCCCTGAGCCTTATGTAAAATTTTGCACACTAGTATAATCTGGGTGTGGCTGTACTATGTGGAATTAGATATGTAGCCTAGGAGTATGCCTGGGACAAAATCATCCCTGGAAAACAGTAGCAGCGTATAGAAGCCAGCTTTGAAAGAGCAAGCTGTGATCAACTGAGGGTGGAGGATTATTCTGGAGTGAGAAACTAAGCATGATGTCAAGTGACAACAAAGTGGTTTTCTGAGACTTTGAGAGCAATCTTTAAAAATTCTGAAAGTTACTTAAGATGAGAAGGCTCACAGAATTACAATTTGGACATTCAAAAAAGGGACTTAGGTTGAAGGCTGGAGAACTTGGGACATTTAGTTCCCATAAGCAAAAAAATAAATAGAGGCATAAAAACACAAGGTGGTTTGGGAGGACACGAGTACACTTGACTAGTTGGATTTGAGGACATGGAATTGAGGAGTCCTGTCCAGAATTTCTGGGTAATAACACAAAGAAGACAGATTAATGGGGGAACTGGTCACTGAGGGCTGTGGGTACAAAGCTAAGAAATTTAAATCTTTTAAGTAGATGACATACAGCATACATTACAGACTTTTGAGCATGGTAGTAGCATCATGAAAGTGATATTCTGGAAAGATTAGTCTGGCAGTGATGAATTGGGGTGAGGAAAGTCCAAAGATCAAACAGAAGATTATAGTAGTTGTCAAAGCACAGAATTGACTGCTCTAAGTTAATAGCAATGGAAACTTTTTTGGGAATCATGAAGTATGTGACAATGGAATGCTAATTAGAAAAAAAAAATATGGCTCCAAAAAGATTAGCGACTGGGTGAATTATGAAGTGTTGGATATTTGAGGTACTAAGGACTGGGAAGCGAGAACTATGGTAGGAAGATGTGGTCAGAGGGGGAAAATCCCTTGTCCTGCCTTTCATTCCTGTCCCCACCCATGCTCAACCAACTTTAGTCCTTACAACTCTGAAAGCCTAGGTCTGAAGTTTCTAAAAACTGACTGGAGGCTTCTTAGAGAAACTATCTATTCTGAAGACTTCTCTGTCATCCAATTAAGTATTTGGTAAGAACTAATATTCATTCTTTCACAAATGTTCATTGATTACCTACTATGTGCTGGGCACTTTCTATGCACTGCAGATACACCAATGAACAAAACAGACAAAAGTTTCTATATTTAGGAGTTTACATTCTAGTGCTCAAAACAGTGTTAGGTGCAATGAAAGAGAGAAATACACAATTACTCTGAAGAAACTTGAAGTATTGTTGGAGACATGACACTCACATTTTTAAATATTTTCCAATCTGATGGGTGTGAAATGGTAGAATTTATTATTTTAGTTGCTCTGACTTTCTATGCGAAGTAGAACATTATTTTGTATTATTTCTTCCAACATGTATATTGATTATAGTAGGCAATTCCACAGTTGGGAACCACTGCTGTACTCTACTTTTCCCTAGTTTAAAAAATGGGGGAGTAGGGGTGGGGAGAAAGAATAGATGAAAACAAAACAACAAAAGAAAGAATAAAAGACGGGGAAGGTATGCTGTCTCTTACAGTAAAAGCTGAATTAATTAGTACTAAAAGCTGCATTTAGTGCCACATTAAGTAGTGTCCAACTGGCAAACTCTAGCAGCTGGTATACCTGATATCCTCTAATGTAAGTCTTCAATCTCCTGACTTGGCTCACATGTTAAAGTTCATTCAAATAGGCAGGCTAACCTGGGTTTAAATAAGGTTGAGACTTACCATTCCTGTTTATCTTTTTATTATTATTTTTTTTGTAAAGAAAAAAATATCACTGACTTTAACAAACACTGGGAACCTGTAAATTATTTTTCTTATCTTTTTTATTACTGGAAATGTATGTGAGAGAAATTATAAAATGGAAATATAACTATATAAATTATTCAAATTTTTGATCAACTGTCACCTTTTATTCCCTTAACCTATTGTAGAATAAAACACTCTTAAAATACTTCACACACATAAAGTAAGGTTAAACATACCACTGAAATTCTGAGGGAACCCAGAGTGATCAGAGTCAATGATAATTCATAATGAAAGGCTTTCTTGAGAAGGGAATTGAAGTACATTTTAAAAGAAATGACAGTCATAGATTGCCTTACAGGAGGAAAGATTTCTAGGCAGAAAGAATGTTCCTGCTCTCGTGTAGAGATAGGAAATACATGTGGAATTACAAACTTCCTTGAATAGAGCAGCAGATATGCTTAGCTAAGTAGATCATTCAACTAATATTTGCTGTGTCTAATAAATGGAGAACATCTGGACGTCATCTCTAATAACCCTTTATATACTTAAATATAATTATTAAGTCTTCCTTCAGTCTTTTTTTCTAAATAATCCCAGTTCCTTAACCTTTACTCAATGTCTTGTTTCTCAACTCTTTAATCATCTCCTGAGCCCTCTCCAAGTACCCTGTGTTTTTCTCCAGTTGTCCAGTTGTCGTGTCACAATAGATACTATATACTGTCCAAAATGTCATTTATATACAGTTGATTAAAATTTGTGTAGATCATAATTTACATATTTTCTATGTGTAAAAGTGTATAATTTAAAATTCTTTAGAAATATATTTTGTTTTATAAAGTCAAAATTTAAACTCATAATGTGCACATGGATTTGTTGTGCTGAATAAGAATAACAGCATTTTAGAACTAAAAGGTGAAGGAGATCACTTAGCTCAACTCTCTCCTTTTACACAAGACCTTGAGAGGTTGATCTGCACTGTCCAGTATGGTAGCCACTAGCCATAAATAAAATAGAAATTTCAGTTCCTTAGTCACACTAGCCACATTTCAAGAGCTCAATAGCTACACATGTGGCCAGTAACTGGTATTAGCACGGATATAGAACATTCTCCTCATCACAGAAAGTTCTGTTGGGCAGCAGAGGGTTTAAATGAGTTTCCCAAAGCCAAACACCTCTTCAGTGACAGAGCCAGAACTTCCAGTTCCTTGTCTCAAGATCCCACCATACCTTTTGAAGAGGCAAAATGTGATGGATTACTTATCCTATCTACAACATTTGAATTTTTTGTACAAAGCATTGTGCGAGCCATAGATCCTGACGCTAAGAAGGTTTTAAGACAATTACTTTAGGTGGGTTGCTGTCTATATAAAAATTCCTGCAGTTTTGAGTGAGAGTGCAAGGGTGAAAATGGCACTTGAGGGAAATGAGTGTAGACTCATAGAAGATTGATGGGAGCAGGAAAGGCCGGATAGAGCCTGGGAAACCAGCCAGGAATTTGGCTGCAGGAATTGAGGTGTGAGCTGAAAAGTGTCTGATGTCTCTGGTAAGGTCAAAGGGACTGGAGACATTTCAGTACACACACACACACACACACTCAATAGCTGGAGGCCAGAAGCAAGAGGTAACTAAAACACCTGCTATTTTCTATATAGGCAGCAACCCACCTAAAGTAATTTGATAACATTTTCATATCTTCAACATGATATGTGGCACAAAAATATGTTTTTAAAACCATTAAATTAAAAACAATTTCTTTTGAGAATATACCAAACTCTGGAAGTGCTTCTTAATATCTAACTTATTTCCTCTTTAACCTAACTTAATGGTTTTAAAAACATTTTTGTGCCACATGCCCTGTTGAAGATATGCATATAAAAACAATAGTCATAGAATATTTATAAACAAATTGGAATCACTGCTTAATAGATCTTTTAAAATAGGATTGTCAGCTTTCAGGTAAGATTTAAGACATCAGTTTTTGAGATCCTTTATAACATGAATATGTTACCAAATAAATAGATTTTTTTCAATTATCAAATACATGTTATAATCAAGATATAGATATTTCTAGAATAAATGAGATTAAAGGGATAGTTACCTATTATATGGTAAAGGTATTACCTTGATGTATAATGTTTACAAAGCAAGATATTTAATATTTATAGAACAAAAACAATGTGGAATATAATATAGAGTGGTTCTCAAACATTAGCACTCATCAGAATCACCTACAGGGTTTTGTTAAAATCCAGATTGCTGTGTCCACCTCTAGAGTTTCTGATTCAGTAGGTCTGGGTTATGACCTGAGAATTTATATTTCTAACAAGTTTTCACTGATGCTGATCTGATGGCTGCTGGTTTGGGGACTATACCTTGCGAACTATCAAAAGAGAATATATTTAGCAGTTTTAGAAGGTAACTTTAATTTTTAGTGTAATTTAGTAAAGTATAGTAAATGATGAGATCTAGAAGCCTTTACTTTCAAGCCTCAGTGTAGAAAGCACAAGCCTGAATTTGACAATATGTATGGCTTACAGCACTGGAAAGGCTCTTGGGACCTCCATTACATGCCGCACTTGGTTCTGCCCTAAGCCTGAATGGTTCATACTCTAACATTTCCCACATCTAGCTCTCAGAACAAACTTTAATGTCCCCCATATGGATAACTTTAGCAAGATATTAGAAGAAAAAGAAATCCGATTTAAAATTTTTTACTTCAGTATACATGACTTTACATTTTAAAAAATACTATTAGCCAACCGAAATGCATCTGTTATGGTATAATATGAAAAATATATATATTTCAAAGGAGTGGGTCTTTCTGTAATAGGCCTAACAGGTCCTCCAACATACCAGAAGAACAGGATTGAGCAATTTACCTGGGTCCCCAGCCCTTTCTGGAAGGTTGTTATACCCTGTTGTATTGCTTGTTAGTTTAGGCAGCTAGTTCACCCAGATACCTTTAGAGTAGAACTGGTCATAAATATTTTTTCTGCTGTTAGGGAAAAATGTCCACGATACAACCAGTGTCAGAAAAGCCAATATAAATGAGTAAAAAGTTGGCGTAAATTTTTTACAAAAAAGTATGGTCATAGATTGTGGCTTATCTCTTTTCTAACCCCAGTTGATACTGTATAACTAAACAGGTGAATGTGATTTTGGTTTTTAAAACAATTATTTGCAGGTAGTTGTTCATTTCTAAAGTACTTTACAATTGCTATTCTCTAAAATTGGTAAACAGGTGACACTTTGAGACTTTTTCTTTCTTTCTTAGACTTATCGTAGCTATAGCATAGAGGGAAAAAACCCAGTCTAATACCACTTATTATCATATATCTCAAAGTAATGGATTCTGAATAAATGTAGTTCCCCAGGAGTTGCAGAACCTGCCCTTTGGCTGAGTATGTAGCTTTGCAGTGACCCTGTCTTCAAACATCTGGGTGCTAAATTCCTTTTTCAATTCTGCTAATATTTATTAAATAATATCAATAATGTATACTAGTTTTTGAAAAAAAAAATTTTTTTTAAGTGGGTAGTTTACAGGTATAAATTAGAGGTAGGGCTGTGAGATTTGCAATTCTCTTCTATCCATAACTAGACTGAAAAACGGTGTTTAAAACCAGCAAGGCTCCTGGTCACTACCATATGTATTTATTACTCACAGTTGTTTCCTGCTATTGCAGAGGGATCTCCTTCAAAGCCAGATCTCCTTCAAGCTTAAAAATTATTGATTAGTGTCTAATGCATAATAATAGACAAAGGCTGTGGTAATAAAAATTTTATATTTTAGAATTCAGAACATAAATTAGAATGAAAGAATAATTTTAGGACTATCTTCTAAATGTTACAGCGGAGCGCTCGGAAATAATCTCTCTGACTCCAATAATCAAGTCCTATTAGGTCAAGCAGAACTTTCTTCAGCAAACCGTTCCTTAATTTCTCATCATGCAGTTAGTTATACCAAGTCAACTAAATCTAAGGCCTTTTTAATCCACATGATGCAATAATAAAAACTCATTCACACTTCTTATTTAATCTTCATTATTATCCTGTGAAATAAGCATTATTATTACCAATTACTACCAATGCCTGGCATATAATCAGCACTTTACAAGTACTTATACAAATGTTTCATCTTAATTTCATCCACTGAATGCCAGACATTTAGATAGAGAGTAGGAAGACCCAGAAACAAAAGGAAATAAAGAGAAAGTTTGAGGCTTTTGAAGTCATGAGTGAACAAAAGTCATGAGAAAGGGAAGGAGTTCTCCAGTTTTAGCAGAAAGGGAAGCCCAGTCCCCGTAGTGGATCATTATGATAGGGGAACTAACAGAGAGTGATTGATTCTGGGGGATTACGAGGTCACCCCCCATGTTCTTAGAACTACAGTGAATCCCGAGCAAGACAGAGCTCTGTGAAGCCCAGCTCCATGGGCTAGAACTATTTCTTCTCTCTGTGTGTGAATTCTTAAGTTAGCCCCTCATTAACTGAGTTAACCTATGTCCCTTGCAGTATGAAAATCGCTAAAAAATATACTACCCAGTAATTTTTTTCTAAACTTCTTTAGAATGACTGTCTCTTCACACTTTTAATCAACTTCTCAGAGAGCAACCCAGCTTTGTTCTTAAAATTTAACATTAAGACTACATAACCCTAAACCAGCACTTATTGGTCAATAAAAATAAAATATTCCTTAAATCAGGGGTCCCCAACCCCCAGGTCATGGACCGGTACCAGTATCGGCCTGTGGCCTGTTAGGAACTAGGCTCCACAGCAGAAGGTGAGCAGTGGGCCAGTGAGACAAACTTCATCTGTATTTGCAGCCTCTCTCTAGCACTAGCATCACCACCTCAGCTGCACCTCAGATCATCAGGCATTAGATTCTTATAGGAGCACAGGTTCCTAGTGCCAAAAAGGTTGGGGACCACTGCCTTAAATGACAGGGTTCCTAAAACCACTTATCCTTCTACATGCATAAATTTGTCAAGAACCCTTCTGGACTGTCTGAAGTTAAACATGATATTCCTGATGGGGAGTTTGAGCTCTGCAATCAAACATAGATTCAAATTCAGTTCTACCACCTACTAACAGTACAACGTTGGTCAAGTTATTAAACTTCTCTATGCCTCAGTTTCCTCATCAATAAGAGGTTGTTTTTAATTTTAATTTTTAATTTTAAAGAGTTGTTATAAGGATTAAATGAAATACTCCATTTAAAGTACTTAGCACATTGTCTAGCACAGTATTAACTGTTACTTTTACTCCATCAAGAACATTTGAAAATTCAAGCAAATTCATTACCATTTATTAAGCATTGTGAAGTCTTAGAGGTATATGGTATAGAAATATCTGTCTGGTTTGCAGAGACTGAATTTTCAAAATTGGAATCATGGCAGCAAGTTAATTGTTTGGGATTCAAACCCATACCTCTACTTTTAGGCTCTAGGATACCTCCTTACCTTTATCTCCTCCTTTTCTATATTTGATGAGCAAGTATTGTTAACCATTGCTGACATAGGGATAAAGAGATGGGAGACATTGCTGCAGAAGCACCCAGAGAAGAAGGCTCTCACCTACTGTGGGGTGGGACTAATGAGAAGGGAAGAGCCAAGGAGAGCTCCCTGTTAGAGGTAGATACATGATTTGAAGTTTGAGCACCAAGGAAAATCAGGTAAAAACAATAAGGGA
>NW_006432669.1:8819243-8823453 GCF_000325575.1 Pteropus alecto
GAACCACAAGTTCAGTATGCCTGGAAAACATAACACTTATAGGTGAGTTGCAAGAGAGCAATTGAGAGAAGCAAGGACTACAATAGGTAAGAGCCTTATATACCATACAAGGGGTTTTAATTTTTCTTGAATGATTTCATACAATGATCAGACTTACATGTTGGAAAGATCACTCTGACATCAGAATAGATGAAGCCACATAAAACTAGAAGCAGGGATATGATTTTAGAAGCTCTGCAAAAAAAAAAAAAAAAAAAATGAAGTAGGAGCAGAAGTAGAAATGGTCATGGAAATAGGCTGCAGATTTTCAGAGATCTGAAAGAACATTAACAAATTATTAACTAGTTGAATATAAGTGATGGTAAAGGGAGGTGATTAAGAGGACGCTGTTTTCTGGCTTGATGCCATTAACTGAGATGGTGATCAGAAGAAGTAGGATGCGGCTTGGGAGGGTGTGTGTGTGGTTGGAGGTGAAAGAGGTTAAAGAGTTCAGTTTTGGATGTGTTGAGCCAGAGAGTAAATGAACAAAAGGTGAGGAAGTAAAGAATAGACATGTGGACTGCTCTTTCCAAAAATGGACTTGTGCAGGGGAAATCTTTTATATATGTTTCTATAGGGTCAGGGGAGATTGTTAGGGCATCTATGCATGGTGGCTTCCATTCTCTGAGGAGCTGGAGATGGTGCAATTTTCTGAAGGTTAGGGTGGTGATGAATAACCATGAGGAGGAGAATGGTAAAGTTTAGAGTAGCCATATCACATGAATGAGGAGCTAACTGCAAACACAAGGAAGCGGGAACTATAAATATGAAGAGACACCAGTCTACTTGCCTGAGAGCTTCTCTCCAGTTGTCCCTGGAAACCTGGGTGTCAGTCAGGCTTTCAGAGGTTGGTAGAGGGCTGGATACTTCCTCTTTTAAGTCCCCAGTATACTCAAGCATGCTGGAATGCCAAGAGAGGGTTACAAAACCAAGGTATGTTTCAAATGTTTACACTTAGGAAATAAATGCTTTTAACACACAATAATTAGTACAATGTAATTGTACTATTCACCAGATAATTACAGAATTTACTTAAGATATTAATCCACAATGCATTACAGAGTATCATTTGGTAAGTTTAAAGTTCTACAGTGGATGCCTTCTTGTAATTGTGTAGGTATACCTGGGCAATGCTTGTACAACCTCAGTCTGACAGAATTTCAAAAGCTTTGGATTGAAGTTTTTAATGAATGTGTGGCCCAGGCCCCCATAAGCCTTATATGTTGGAATGTAAAAGACAGACAACTGGATTAATCTAGTTTAAGAGATCCAGTTCACTGAAATACATGGGATAATAATGTTGAGGGCATAGATGATTAATAGAGGTTGAGGCAATGAGTTATGATTTCTAAACTGAATTGGGAAAGAAGTGCAAACAGGAGGGGGTGATAGGTTGGTAGAAAAGAAAGGTTAATAATAAATGAGGTGTGAGTAATGAAACCAGAGAACCAAAGGGCTATTAAGAGAATAGTGTAACATAGTTTGATTTCACAGCTTAAGTATTTCTGGATGATGATGGGGTGTGGACATAGGAGCAGGTGGCCAATGTGGAGTGAAGATGAGGGTCCATCATAGTTGAGAGGGCAAGTCATTTTAAGGCTAGCATTTCAAGATAGTGATTTACATGGACGCTGAAAATGATCCAGGATAATGGTGGGCCTTTGTATGAAGAAGGAGACTCCCTATTTCAAGATGCCTTGAAATTGATAATTGTTCCAAAAGTGGGGCTGGAGAGGAAGAGAGGGGACAAAGGATTGAATACATGTTATCATTAATCCTTTGCTAACCTGTGATTGAAATTTTATAGATGAGGAACAGTTAATTACGAAATCTTGGTCGATGCAGCAGAGGTGCTTACAGAATATAAAATCACTCCAAACAGTCTTTCAATACACTTATCAAAGTATTTTGTTCTCAGTTTAATGACAAGTGAGACAATATTGAACAAAGCAACCTCCGCTGTACCCTAAGCCCTTTAATTATAGTATTCATAGAAGTAAATGCTCTAGTTAAGGGACAGCTTCCATTACCATACCAGGTTTTTAATCACTTTGGTTCTTTAAAAGTTTTTTTTTTTTTTCCAGTTGAAGTTTTTAATGCATAGTTTCTGCCCAAAGGCTTTGTGTGGAATGATTATTGGACATGAGAGGAAGGGACTGCCAACAGGATCCTGATGAGAGTTTCTGCAAAGGGGAGGTCATGTCACTACATGTGAAGCAATCTGTGAACAGGGACAACAAAGATAGCTGACATTTACGGAGAACTCATCACAGGCCCAAAACTGGGCTAAGTACTTACTAAGCACTTACCACTGACTCATTTAATGCCTCAGTGTTTGAGGTAGCTGTTATCGCCCTTGATCCCAATATTAAAGAAATTAAAGAAGAGGAAACAAGTAATTTGTCCAATGTCTCACAGCTAGTAAATGGTGGAACTGGGATCTGAATTCAAATCTCTGTAACTCCAGAACCTACAAGTATATTGTTAAATGAACTTGACATTTTAGTATGGGGGTAGGGATAAATCCAAGAAGCAGTCTTTCTTCAGAAGAAACTGGGGTTCCGACCAGTTGATTAGAACTTAGCTTTAGAATCTAAGGGCCTGAAGCCTTTGCCCTGGCCCTGCCCTACTTACCAAGTGATATAGTTCCCTCTGCAGAATTCTCCTGGGCATGTCCTGGCTGGAGGAAGATTATCTTTTTGCTCAAGGGACCTTTTCTTGCTTAAACCTATTTATACGTCTGTTCCACTAGCATTACAGACAAAATCATTAAAACAAACGATTTCTTTAGAATGAGCCAGTGGATTTAAAATCAGAATGATGCTGCATAACCCTGAGAATACACTAAAAACAACTGAACTGCTTAAATGAATTGTATAGGACGTGAATTATATCTTTAAAAAGCTGCTTATTAAAAAATCAGAATATATGAATTAAAATTTTTCATTGCTTTTGATTTCTAATGGACTCCTCGCAGTGCCACATAGAGAACCAGGTGCCTGGGGTGAGCTCTTCTCTCATTCTTCAGTAGATATTCATGGAGTTCACCCTTGTGCCAGGCACAGGGATAACAAAGAGGGGTGGGTTCCCATCCCCTGAGGGCGAAGGGAAGGCACACGGAGGAATGCTTATAACCAAAGTGACGCACAGATTTTTAGCGCTGAGGTTTTCGTGACTATGTTGCAAGTTTCAGAGCTACAAAGTTTTCACTTTTAAAAACGGCAATTTTGTTTTTTTGTAAATTATATTAGTCACAGATCTAGTCTGAAAGCTTCAAATTACAATAATCGTTTATCCCTTTCAAGTTTTTGTGGGGTTTTTTGTTTGTTTTTTGTTTTTTTTGCACATTAGATGGACCTTATTAAAAGAACTGCTTGTTATGGGTATCTATTTTAACTCCAACCTACCCTTGAAGCTTTAAGCCTGCGTTGGGACTCCGGTTGGTCCAGCCGAGCTAACGCCGGGAGGGTTTAAGTGGATTTACACGTCCCCCTCTCGACTTCTTTCAGCCTTAACCATTTCGCATCTCAGGGTGAACTTGGAATCCTTTCACCGTTTCCCGAGGACTGGCCGGGAAAGGGCCCGGCTGGGCGCAAAGACTTCCTGAGGCCGAGGGCGGCCGCGTTCTCCCCAGAGAACCGAGTTCCGACCCAGACTGGACCCAGCGTTGGTCGTCCGGTCGACGACCTCACAGCACCGACCAACAGGCGCGCTCTCGGCCGGGCCGGCGACGCTCGGGCGGAGGCCGGCACCGAGGGCGAGGTGGTCACGTGCGGCCGGGAGGGGCGTTAGAGGCCCGGAGTCTGCAGGAATGTAGTAACTTGCAGGGGAAAGTTTCCCTCAGCGGCCGGCCCGGAACCGGTGCGGGCGGGCGCGCAGAGGAAGGAAGAGCCGGGAGGAGGTGGAGCCGGCCAGCGGCGCGGGCGGGCGGTTCTCTCAACTTTAGTTTTGGCGTTTGAGGCGAGTTTCTGTCTCAGTCGGGCGCTGCCGCCGCCGGGGAAAAGAAAGGGAAGAAGGAAGGAACAAGAAAAGGAAATAAAAGAGAAAAGGGGAGGGAAAAAGCAACTAGCTGTCCGGCATCCGTCAAGGGAGTGAAGGAAAAAGTTCTCAGGCGCCGCAGGTCCGGGTTTCTCGCAGCCCCTCCCGAGGCGCAGCCTCCAGACCAGTGGAG
>NW_006432669.1:8823736-8846470 GCF_000325575.1 Pteropus alecto
CGGGCCTGGGCAGCCGGCACCCCCGGGGTCCCAGGCGGCGTCGCAGGCCCCCCCGGCAGGACACCAGATCGTGCACGTCCGAGGGGACTCGGAGACCGACCTGGAGGCGCTTTTCAACGCCGTCATGAACCCCAAGACAGCCAACGTGCCGCAGACGGTGCCCATGAGGCTCCGGAAGCTGCCTGACTCCTTCTTTAAGCCGCCGGAGCCCAAATCCCACTCCCGACAGGTAACCTCGCCGCCTCTGCCCACTTCCCCGTCGGGCTGGCCCCAGGCCCGGGGGCGCTCGGTAGCGGCGGTGCCCAGCCCTGGCCGGGAGAGGGGGTTCCGGGAGCTGTAGCGGGGCAGGGGTCTCGTGGAGAAGTGGAGGAACCGGAGGCGTCCGCTGGGCCGCGGGTATCGGCTCCCCGCTCCTCCCGGAGTCCGGGGCCGAGATTTGTTTTTCCCTTCCGAGTTTCTCTCCGCAGTTGCAGCTCCGGGGGGCGCGCTTTCTCCCTTTTCTTTCTTTCTTTCTTTCTTCCTAGGGTTCTCGGGAAAAAAACTCCGCGCGCTCAGCACCTTCGCTCCCGCCGCCGCCGCCGCCGCAGCCGGGCGGGGGAGGGGGGCCTTTGGCATTCGTGTGTGGGTGAGTTGCCAGCGGCGGCCGAGTTTGTGAAGTTGAGCCCGAGCCCCCTTTCCTTCGAGGCCTCTCGGTGCACTTCAGCCTCCTGGGGAGTCAAATAATTGTTCCCCTTTTTTTCTAGTGTTGACGAGGAGTGAGGGTCGCACCAGTCCCTTTAGTTTCTTGCTCTTTCTCCCCCTCCCCCTCGCATTTATTCTTCGCGGCCCCGGCGCTTTCTGAATACAGGATCCAGACTTTCCTGGAAGTTGTTTATGGAGTTAGTGCTTTCACCCCAGCGCCTCCCTTGTGCCTTGGAACTCGGGCAGGCTCGCTCTTGTCAAACTTAGTAGGTTCACGTGTTGGTTTCCCAATTGTAGACTATTACAGTCTGCTGAAATGCTTTTAAATTAGCCTTGCGCCGGACCTCAGTTGCGCTTTACGGTGCCTTGGTTTTAACACAAGCCTTTGATAATACAGTGCAGGTTGACTCACAGGCAGATTTCTGCCTAGTTCAACTGTGATTAGAAGTTAATGTTTGGGAAGCGATGACTAATTCGAGGCTCGCCATTGCTTTTTTAATTCTTATTGAGGATATGAACATGGCTATTGACGTACACAACATTCGTTTATTTTGCCAACTTGATGGAACTTTGAAGTGAAACTATTATGAAAGTGTTAACATTCCATCAGGTCCCAGTAGATTTGTTTAGTATAGGTTTTCTTTCTTTCCTTTTTTAAAAAAGAACTTCCTTCAGGCTAAGCTTCAGCAAAGGAACTTTGCCCAAAAGTTAATTGGTTTTCCAAATACTGCGATGTAGTGAGTTCACTTGGACTGTAACTTGAATGGAAAGAAGAGTTACCGCCATCACTGCCATTCCCCCACCTATTTGCCGGCGTGTTGTGTGTTCTCCTGTCGCAGTCCAAGGGGTGTAGAAACTCAGAAAAACTCACTTGACCCGTTGACTAAAACCTGGGATATAAGAAGGAGGAAGGAAAAATAATTTATCTGCTTGCCTAAACGCTAAGAAGTAGACTGATAAGCTTTTTTCTCTTACCCCTGGAAGTGGGTTTCTGGACTCTGTATGTGTTGGCATTGCACCCTGCAGAACCACACAGCTATGCTTTTGGTTACTTAATATGTTTTGAAAGTATAACACACATAGGAGATTGAATTCTCCATTTTGTGGCATCTATAAGCCAAAAGAATTGCAACTGAAAAGTGTACCTTTTCTAGTAAATAATTGCACAAAAAATTATATATAGCAGTTTATAGATTCATACTATTCATTATCTGGTATAGTTTTGTTTTTAATAGTTTCTTAGTTCAAATTTATTCTGATTTGAAACTCAGAAGTGTACATTACTATAAGACACAAATGCCTGCTGATTGCTTCCAGTCTCTCTTCTTGTCTATATGAATCTAGGAAATTCGAACTTTTTGGTAACATCTAATTCTAAGAAACAAATTTAACTATAAATTACGAGTAGTATGAATATGGGTTGTAAATACTATTATCCACAAACTTGGATATAAATCCATTCACATATAAATCCATATAATATTTTTTCATCATGAAAAAAGCTGTTTTACAAGTGAGAAAACTGCGGCTCACAGAGATTAAGATATTTGTAAAGTGCCATCCTAGTCAGCTTGGAGTGGAACCCAGATCTTTGGAGTTTGAGTGCAGGACTTTTTTCTGCTATTACATAGTGGTAAATATGTGCATAAGTTCTTAAGTTATACTGTAATCGAACTGTTGACATCTTTATCATCTAGATACAAATACATGATTGGTTTTTTTCATTTTATTCATTAGATGGCTTTTTAAGAACATTTGGATAGTTCTGAATTTGGATAGTTTTGCATTCATTAAAAGTTGTATAACTTGTGATTGTTTTATTGGTGGCATTTGTCTGTGACAAGAAAAAATGACAGTTGTCATGTGTTTAGCGCTTGGCTTAGAAAAAATATTAACTACTTAACACCTAGTTTTTTAGAAAAAGAATGAATAACTATTATATTCCTTGGATTGTGTTTATACCTGGAACATTTTAGAACTTGGAAAAGCAACCATACTGCCTTGGCCTTTTAGAAATTAGGCTTTAAAATTCAGCATTTATTATTTTAGGAATGTTTCATTCATTCTGTATTATTTGCTTCTAAAACATGTAGAAGGCACATCTAATGTGTAGTAGGTAGAAATTCACTTAGATGGTCTGCTCATCAATAAAATTACAAATGTTTGTAAAAGTACATGCTGAAATTACATAAACCATTTAAAAGTTCAGTCTGCAAACCTATATTCCCCTGTGTCAAATTTTCAATGTTGAAATTTGCTTTTAGTACTTAGACATTTTATTGTAATGAAATTCTATTTAGGAAATTTAAGGGAACTCTATTTAAAAACAATTTTTAAGAAAATTTTATTTTAATATTTCTGTAGGCCAGTACTGATGCAGGCACTGCAGGAGCCCTAACTCCACAGCATGTACGAGCTCATTCCTCTCCAGCTTCCCTCCAGCTGGGAGCTGTGTCTCCTGGGGCACTGACCCCCACTGGAGTGGTCTCTGGCCCAGCACCTACACCCACTGCTCAACACCTTCGACAGTCTTCTTTTGAGATACCTGATGACGTACCTCTGCCAGCAGGCTGGGAAATGGCAAAGACGTCTTCTGGTCAGAGATACTTCTTAAAGTAAGTGAAAATAATGGTGGGAGATAGTATTTTAAGAAAAATATATTTTGGAAAACAGTAAAGTGGTATCAAGATATAAAACATCATTTTTATGTTTCACTTAATATTTCTGTCAAGTTCAGTTACATTTTCCATAATTTTTTTTTCCAGTTTACTATGACTTAAATACCTTCTTTATCTTGGGTAATATTTTGAAAGTTTCATCGATTCTTGTCTTTTAATAATCTTTTGTGGCAATTAGAATATACTCATTTTGAGTTTGTACCAAACCTATTAATTTTCCTAGCTCAAAACTAAAAAATACCATAAGAAATTTCAAACTGAGGATTATAGGGTTGACATAGTCTTATGAAATGAAATATGTATGGTACTAATATCTTTTTAAATAAACATTTTATTGGTAGAGAAGAACTACAAAATAAGTAGGACTTCCTGCAAGTCTCATTTTACAGTATTTTATATTGTGAAGTGACAAACTAACTGCAATTTGATGTGATTTATCAGGGATTTTTTTTTTCTAAGATGTTAAGAGAAACATGAATTTTCAGGTTTCATATACAATCTCTCAGTGGCAAACTTCTTTCAAGCTAGCAAGTCTTTAATCCCTCTTCTCTGGGAAAACAAAAACAGAGACATTGGGTCATATATTTTTATCAGACTTTTTGTCTTTAACAAAATAGTAAAATTCATTAAAGCTAAAAAGACCAAAATAGAATTTTATCCCCTCTCACTTTGGAATTATACATAAGACCTTAATATTTTTGTCATGCTTGTTTGGATTAAGTGTATACAAAATGTTTTCTAAAAGTAATTATTATAGGCTGAATTTGATATTTTTAAAAAGTAGCTTATTTAGTACTACTTAATCAGGTTGAAATAATAAAGCGAAAAACAATCTGTGTTTTGATTGAGATTTGTCTTGACAGTCTACTCCTAAGACAAATACAGCATTTATTTATTAGATCATATACAATTAATGATATTGTTTTATTGTGTGAGTCAGTATTTTATATTGATTGTCTTCCAGAGTAGGTTGTTTGTAATGTAAGATTTAGGAGACGAGCAGAGGAAAAAGATCTTGAAAAGTTTTTATAGTTTTTGCTCCCCCTTTCTGCATTTTTTTTTTCCTTTTAATTTGTTTTCTGGTGTCCTGGTATCCATTTCAAAGGGTCAGATTTCAACCAGAACAATAAAAGGCCTGAGACTGGAAAGTACACACAAGTCTGGCAAACTCATCTGCATGAGCAAGATCATTTGTTCTCAAGCAGACATCCAAAGTAAATGATTGAAAGAACTGCTAGCTGTGAGGATGTATCTTTAAGGGAAAAGGAGTGGAAACAAACCAGGTTGTTAGGAGGAAAAAGAAAGGCTGTACTTTTTTGAACCTCTCCCTGCTGGGTCACATGCTGACCTGGGGAGATTTTTAAACAGCTTAATGACCTGCTTGCCTCCTTTCTTTGGTTGATTCTGTAGCTAAAAGTATAAGGTTAAAGAGCAACATTTATGTTCTTAGTATTTGTACCTTGTAATAGTTGCATATAGGTGTCATTTGCCTAAGTTTTCATTTTGAATGGTATTTTTGTTTTCAGCTGACATATTCTATGACTTCTTTTTTAAAGTTTGCAATGGTGGTTCTTTGAGAAGTGTTTTTCTTAAAGATATTGATAAAAATAGAATAATAGAGGATGTATTACACAGACACACTGCACCACTCCAAACACCCTGCTTGGATGGGCCCACTAGAGAAGGTAAACCAGATCAAAATGATTTGGAAATTATGCCATATGGGTAATGATTGCAGAGTGTTGAGAAGCTTACCTGAAAAAAAACTGAGAAAAAGATAAACATGTTTGTTCTTCAAGATTTTTGAATTGTTTATTTGAAAGTTGCTAAGACAGTAAATCTTAAAAGTTCTCATGACAAGAAAAAAATATACATGTGATAGATCTTAACTAGACTTACTGTGGTGATCATTTTGCAATATATATAAATGCCGAATCATGTTTTACACATGAAACTAATGTGTTGTATGTCAATTATACCTCAATTTTTTAAAATGGAAAAAAAAAAACATTTTTAAGGGACTTTTATGTGGAAGTAAAATAAGGCTTATTATATGATAAGAAACATGAGAATTTTTGACTCCATGGAATAATTTTCTTGTATCAGACCTTTCAGAGAAAGGTGTTTTCCCTGCGAGAGACATCTTGGTCAAAGCAGGAAAAATCATGAATTAGTTGGTACTGGTCTGGAATTGTACAGAGGGCCCCTAAGTGTTGGATATGGAAGATGGGTACTATTCTTCTGTTCTTCTAAAGAGTATCTGCTTTGTGAACAATATACGATTTAGAGAAAAGTTTTCAGAAGATTAGTTCACATCCAGTTGTTAGCTGCTTCCATGACATTATGGGCTGTATCAGTTGTCATAAACAATTTATTTTTGTGTACTGCAAAGGTAAATGATTAATATCTGTCCTTGACTATGAGTCAAAGATGATGATGAATGAAGCTTTTGGAGCCAAGTTACTATTGTCAAAAGTTCACTTTTATCCTAGGTTTGATGTTTTAAAGTCAGACTCTCACAATCAACTGTTAAATATTTTCCTCTTATGTCTAAAGATTTTTGTTGCCATCTAGAGGTATAATGAAAATTTGAACTAGTTACATACTTTACACTCATTTCAACAGTGAAAAATTATATCTTACTAAACATCTTTTTAGATACTTGTTGGAACTCTTAATTTACAAAGTACATAATTTATTGAGAGTTATACTTGGCATGAAGAAATCTAACCATAAATGGTCCAAACATACAATATGATGTAATTCAATTGAAAACTTAGAAATGTTGACTTTGGAAACAACTAATTGTTAACCTTATGACTATAGGTGAATGACTTTTTGAAGTCAGTTGGCCCATCTTCTAGATTCAAGGCAGCATAATTACCGAAGGATTATAGATAGGCAATCATTGGTATTTTTAAAACCCTTTCTTAGGTCAGTGAGATCTTCTGGAGAAGATTTGTGCCTTTAGCTTGGCAAGTGATAAGGTGGAATGATGGTACTCATTACATTTATCAACACACATTCAAGCTCTGGTATTAATTTTGAAATATGTACAAAAAGCTTAGTCTGTATATAATGTATAATATCAGTTCTACTTAATTTATTGCTCAAAACTAAGTTCTTCAACATTGTATATTGAGCTTTTATTTAAAAAGAATCCTTTCTTTTTATTCTTAAAATTATTGCCATCTTCAGCTGTCTTATAGTTTTCCTACAGGAAATAGTTCTTCAAGTAGTTGGTCAACAACTTCCTATTTTTTTATAAGCTGCTGAATAACTTCCTGAATTAGTATTCTATAATATGTCTGGTTACAAGGAGTGGTTTTCTCAGATTTATTTTATTGAAGCTGATACCTTGTAACTATTACCATGTACAAAGAACTTCTTGTATATAATGTACTACGTAGGACATTATACTTTAAGAAATCTAATTCAGTGATTTTAAAGGTTTGTAGATTTCCATTGTTTTAATAATGTTCTAATTTTTAAAAGATCATTTCATTTTTAGTATTTATCACTTTCTGAATAATAACTGATCACAGTGTTTTTAAACCTTGAAGATTCAAAATTTCTTGTGGCCGTGAGCTGATTAACAGTTATATAGAGTATCTTGATCTACAGTTTAAAAGGGTATTTTCAGCATTGCACAAATAACTTAGCCAGTTTTCCAACCTTGAATGAACTTGCCTTGCAGATGTTATTGATCACTATAAATGATTTGATTCTTTTTTGCTACATATTGCTATTTTAGAAGTTAGTGTTCCACTGCCCTAAAGCCACCTTAGAAATGTATCAATTAAAAGAGATGAATTAAACTGTTTCTTGTTATAGTTTGATCTATGCCCCTCAGAAACACTTGCCCAGTAGAAGAATAAACATATTCACGTGTATTGTTATCACAATAAAGATAAGGTGTTTTTAAAAGTTTCATAAAGGATAAGGCAATTCTGTTTTTGTTTTTTTGTTGTTGTTTGTTGTTTTGCTATGTCAAGTATAACTCAAATGAACTCCCTTTAAAAGTGAAAAGCTTGTAATATTGCCATTAAATGTTGATTAAAATGCAAAAAAACCAATTCAGATTGCAATCAAAGTATTTTCCTATCCGAGGGAAAGGCCAGTCTCTGCCTGTTTGTGTTGCTATTGAAGCTGAGTGGAGAGAGAAGATGAAAGTATGCCCTCAGCTCTCAGAAAAAAAATGCTTGCTTCTGCTCAGTGGGTGGGCATCCCAGGGAAGAATGGCCCGAAATGCCACAATGATTTAGGCAGAAAAACTCTGAAGGAACTGTTGAATACAGTGGCAGAAGAGAAACAGTTGGAAGATAGGGGATGTGACAGAGTAAATAGAACACAAAGATTAATTTATTTACTGGGGAAAATAATGAGTATTTTTAGTGTGAAGTAAGAAAGATGTTTAGTTAAACTGGATGTATAAATGCAACAAACTCAATGGGCTATCAGATGGTAGGCTATAAAAACTAACACTCTTTAAAAACATTCAAAAAATATTGCTCCCCAGAAGCCTCAAGTTAACTATTAAGAAAAGAACCTAGATAGTATTTGAATAATTTAAACTTTTAAAAATAATATTTTTGATATCCTAAGATCAATTCTCAATAGTAATGTAGAGAAATATATTTTACTTTATAGTTAGAAAAAATAATGCAAATGAGTATTCTGAAGTAATTCTAGCATAACTCTGAATTGCTTTTTACCTGAAGGCTTTTGAGAAAAAGTAAACTCTAAATCTAACCTTTTAGCTGTCAAAATATATAGTGAAGCTTAGGCTTAGGGCAAATCAAAGTGAAGTCATTTTAAAAATCAGTTGTTAAGACTTGAGATTATTCAAACTTAATTTGCTACCTTCAGTAATAGCACAATTTAGCCATTAATTATGGCTTGAAAGTTTAATAATAGTTGAGTAGCGCTGTATAAAGGGAGGTCTTAAAGAGCTGTGTGGTTCTATAACTATGGTTACTAAGTGATGCAGTTCTTACAAAAAGGCCTTCTGATTCTAGGATTAATCAGAACTTCAAGCCATGAAAGGGGCATTGCTATTTTTATGAAGAAGAATTGCTTCATGGTTCTGGTTACTCAAGTACTATAGCACCAAGTGTCCTGGGAACAAGTACTGCCACCGAAGAAGCATTTCTATTTGCGTAGGGCCTGGCCCCTTTAAAAGCAAACAAAAAAGTTTGGTATAAATCACCATGGTCTTTTTTTTTCTTCTTCCCTATAATATTTTAGACAAGAAAAAGTTGTCAGTTTAATTCTCATTTGGCTCTTAGCAAGAATGAGAAGAATCATAATCTTTAATACATCAAATGATAAGATGTTTCTCTGAATAATGTTGCAAATCAACAGAATAATGCAATTGGAGGTATCAATTAAAATTCTATTTTCTTCCACCAAATATTTGCAAGGCTTTATTTGTGCCTAGCACTATTACTTATCTATACTTAGTGTGGTACTCTGTCTCTTCACTGGATAGTGTTAGTCACTAAACTTAAATGTTCAACTGAGTACTTATTTGGGAATAGTGAGGGTACATTTTGTTAAAAGCTCTTTCCTTCCTTTTGCCATTGCTTACTTTAAGTGAGGAGGTTTTTTTGTTTTTAAGATAAGGTGTTTCTTCAACTATCAAGGATGTTTAGAGGGATGTACTTTTTGATACATGTATGATAAACTTACTGTAAACTATTTGATTTGATGTTTAGAGTAAAGAGAACTTTACTTCAGAGTTCTGCTATGTGGTTTCACAAAATTGAATGAAGTAGAAAGCTGAAATTTAATTTCTCACATTCCGAAGTGACTATAATATGGAGCAGGCATTTGGGAAGGAACTAAACCCCATCTAGGAGATGGGGTTAAAATGTGGATTTTTTTTCTGTGTAAGAATGAATGTAAGATTCTCTTATTTTTCATTTATGAAATTGTCCTCCCTCTTCTTTCTCCTCTATGTATCAGATTTTATGGCTTTTTAATAAGTGTTTTATGATGATGATGATGATGATGATGATGATGAAAGTAACAGATGTTTATTAAACAGAATTGGAAAATTCAGGAATGGAGAAAGGAGAGGAAGCCCTTAGATTCTGCCGAGGAGAGTCGTTTGAAGATACTTATTTTCGTTGCTTCATATATAAAATTCATTTTGAAATTTAAGTTTTAAGAGAGTAACATATACATAATTTTAGAATGCCCCATAGTACTATGAGGTTTGTAAGGAAAAAGAGCAGTTCTGTCCCACTTTTCTTTATCTTTGCCTTACATTCTCCAGAGGCAAACACTTCCAACTCCTTTGAAATATTTTCCTGCTGGTACTTTAAAAAAATTCCATATTTATAAAAAATAGGCTACACTGCTATTTCTTAAGTATTCTGCACTTCCTAAAACCCTCCTTTTTTAATCCTTCCAATATAATTACTGTTAACTTTTTTGTTAAGTATTTTTACATTGTTATGACTCTGTAGGGTTTGCCTGCAGCTGAGCTGTGTAGTGTAGTATGATTTTCCGATCGTCTTTGAAATTTTCTTGGAATTGTTAATCGCTTTGTTTTTTCATTTGCACTTCTGTTGCATTTTTGCCCCCTTAAAGACATCTCTGAATCCTTTGTCTTCCTGCTTGGAGCTAAACTGGTTGCTCTCAACTTGCTTCACAGTTGTCAAACTGGGACTTCTTCCTTCTCATCTTGGCAGGTCCCTGCATCACACTTGGTTGGATACCCTACTTATTGCTTTTTCTTAATTTGCTCACCCTTAGAGTTAGCTCATCTTTCAGGAATTTGCTGAGAAAAAACAAAAAGCTAAAGCTACATGGTAGGTAACCTCATTGAGATCTTTTATATCTAAAAATATCTTTATCTGTTAACATTTGATGGGTAGTTTGGTTGTAGAATTGAAGGTTTAGTTATTTTCCCTTGGAGTGTTGAAGGCAGTGCATCATTTTCTTCTAGCTTCTCATTTCTTATTGAGTAGTTAAACATAGTTTGCTTCCCTTGGGGATTATAGTATTTTTTTTTTTTTCTTCTGAGGGAAGGTGGTCTTAAATTTCATGGTGTGCCTTGGTATTTGCCCTTTTTTAATTCATTGTGAAGATTGCATTGTTTGGAAATTCAGTCTTGAAGTGAATGGTAGTCCTTAAAGTTTTGCAGTATAGTCGTTCTAAACTGTCCTGTCCTGGGAAGGATTTCTTTTATTAGTTCTGGATAATTTCTTTCAGTCTGTTGTATCTGTTCTCTTTTTCTGGAATTGGCTAGTCAGAATAACTTCTTAAGTTTCTTGTCTTTACCCCCTATTTTCCTTCACTTAGCCTTTTATGTTTTCTGGGAGATTCCTTCAACTTTAGCTTTTAATTTTTCAGTTGATTTTTTGTTTGTTTGTTTCCAAAAAGCTATTTATCTTTCTTAATTTCCAGGGACTCTCTTCTGAGCTCTTTGTTCCTTTGTTGTTTTTAATAGCATGCCGTTCTTATTTTATGTATGTAGTAATAAAGTATCTCTGTGAGGATGTTACAGTAGGTGTGTCTTTAAATTTTTTTCTGCTACTTTTGGTGTCTTAAGTGGGCTTCATATAACAGGGACCAACCAAGCCCTGAGGTTGTGGAGTGCCCTAAATGTTAGTGTCTTACTTGGCTTCTCTTGTAGTGGCCAGTTTCTCCAGGTAAAAATCTGCAGTCTTCTTTCTAGAGAGCATTGGTGGTGTTGGTTAAGACTGGCTGCTGGTGTTTTAGGGCTGAACAGTGTGGGACTTCATCCCTGCTCTTGGCTGTGCCAGGTATCTAAATCCAGAGCCTCTGGCTCCATTTATTTGGAATATAAAATGTCCCACCACTTGCTTGGGCCAGGGAGGGGTTGTGCAATAGGTTTTTTAAAAGTTGTACATAGGTTAAATTTTTGTGAATTCAATTTGTGACTATTAGGTTGACCATATTTAAAGTTTCAGTTTTCTAAGCCTAAAACAGTAACTAGGCAGTTTCATAAGATTTGACTTAAATATTACAGGATCATTTTTTAAGTAAGTTCTTTTATCAGGCAAATGATTAATTCAAATACATTTGTCTCCTTTAGTGTCAGTTTTGATAGTTTGCATCTTCATGTTTTAGATTTTCTTAAAGGGGGAACTATATACTTTGGCAGCAGATTGGTTGGTATAGGCAATACACAGATTTTGTTCAGAGGATTTGGATTCTGAAGTACTGTGAAGAAGCAGAGAGTCTGAAGACTTAATTCCTATTCTTATATATGATAATGGAGATAATTATTTCTGCATGCCATTTTCAAGTACTTTGTGTAGTGTACACAGCTTTAAAAAGTAGGGTTTTAAAGTAAAACAGCCTTATGAAGTTAGCATATATCTGCATTCCTATATTCCTTCCTTTCGCCTAGTTTTCATCAATATTGGTGGTTGTAGGATAGGAAGGTATTTATGCATATCTAAATTGATTAAATAATTATTAGTGTACTTTTATAGGTTAACCCCCAGAGGTATATAACTTGGTTTGATTTTAGTATAGGTTGTTGTTTCCCAGGCAAGTGTTCTTTTAATAGATAGCTCAGGAAAGTAGCCTGTGTTCAGCCTTCAGTAGACTATTGTAGATGTCATAGAGTAATATTAATATAGGGAGAGTATTTTCTTTACCTATAAACTAACCATGAAGATGTACTTAGAATTTCTTGAAAACTGGGTTTAGGTTAAAATACATTCGCCCAAAAATTGTGACTGAGGTGTATGAGGACCCATTGTTGTTTTTGATCTCAAGTTAAATTTCTCCAGACTCACTTTTCTTCAGTCTCTGCCTTGATTAGGTAAAAAGCAGTAATATGTGGAAATCTTTTGTGGAAAATAAGGAAGCAAACTTTTTAAAAATTGCATAAAATGTTAAGTTACCAATACAAAGTCATCAGTGAAGTGTTAATTGATACCAAAAATCTGGGTAGTTCTGGGTTGTAAGAGGTATTAAAATGTTAAATGGTGTGGAGGAATGGAACAGAATCACTACATCTTAGTTAAATATGTAGAATAAGGATGTGTGTTAACATAGCCAATTGCCGAAGTTAGAAATGAGCTAAATAAATAAATGGAGATTTCTGAGACCCTGCCTGGAACTAATCCTAACCAGTGATAGGGCCACAGTTAAAATTTACCAAGCTTTTTTTTTAAGATTAAAAAAAAAAAAAAAAACTCTAGGGAAGAGTTGGCCAAAATACAGATGTTTCTGTTTTTCCTCTACACATGTTCAGACTGATATAGGTTATGTTTCAGAAATTGTGTAGTTTGGATGGGCTCCAGATGATGTAATAGGATCACTTTTTAACCCCTCCCAGCTGGAGGGCCTGCAGACTTTCCTGTTAGGACTGGTATAAAAATCTCCTTGTGGGTGACAAAATAATCAGTTTCCAGACAATGATATATAAAATTAATATCATTGTCCTCTGTATTTGAAGACAAAGCATGCCCTTTGTGTACCTAGTCTTAAGTTTTCAGTTAGTGCCCATCATACTACAGATAAGAATTTACACAGCTTATCTGCCAGTGGCCTGCCTCTCCTCCCTCAAACACAGAGTGATTTTTCTCAAAAAAGACACACTTCGTTGTGGATGATGTGTGTTAGAATGTTTGTATGGTGTGGTTATAGTTTCTCCCTGCTGTTCTTGGTTATTTTCTTTGAATTCACTATGTGTGCTTAGTGGTCTCTTGATTTCATAAACATCTACCTAGTGGTTTTATGTAGCAGGCATAGTTTTAAGGATTCACTGGGTCCCACTCTGGTGTTGGGACAAAATTAATAATAGGTTAGTTTTGGTAGACTGGATGATCTCAAGACTCCATTGATTGCAAGTCATCTTGCTTGCCTTTTCAGTGCTAACTATTTCTCTTTGGAGAACCTGTTGAAGCTAACTAACTATAAGCTCAATAAAGATCGATTTTACCATCTTTGTTCAGCTTTATGTGTGTAGTTCTTGATGTATTTATTGGCAGATGACATCCCTTAGACTGCTCATTTACTTCTGAGTCTCTTGGTTGATAATCACCCTGATTAATGCCTGTAGCCCTTGCATAATTATTACTATGCAACTTTGTGCTAAAAAGATGCTAGAGAATTTACTTTGTGTATTCTAAAGTTATTTTTGCAAGTTTGAAGTTATTCTTAAATGACTAGAACTATTTTTAGAAGACATATTTGTTTTCTGGATATAAGTGAATAATAGTTCTACTTTAGGGTATGACAGGTCTGTTCCATGGACAGGGAAGATTTGACTGCTTTAGAATTAAATAAATTTCTGTTGCAGAAGTGGTACTAGTGAGTAGACTACTGTGAATTCAGGGGAGAAGTAATGAGGTGGTGGCAGTTGAATCTCAAAGAGACTGTACTCAAGTTATGCCATAATCATATTCAGCTCCTTGAATGTGGGTGTAGAGGAAGTGGGGAGTCAAAGACTGAGCTGCAAAAGATTTTTCTAGTAACAGACAGAGATTTATCTTCCCACCTGGAATGATATTTATATCTTAAAAGATTCTTCCCTTTATCAAAATGAAGCTGTTAATTGTAGTTTAATCCGCCCTCTGATTTATAGCATTAAAAAAAAACAACAACAACAGTTCTAATATCAAAACCCTTGATAAACCATTAAATTGCTTGGTTGTATTCACTGCTTGAAAAAAAATGTTTCATAAGTGAGGACCATCCGTTACAGGAACATTGTCAAATACAATTGTATCCTCCTGTATGCATTTTAAAACTTGATTTTGATGTTACAGCCTATTTAAGATTATTTTTTCTACTTTTTGACACTATTTGTCAGAAAATGCTAGTTGAAAAGGACTGTTTTCATTTTTCTGGAACTGTTTAAATTTAGCTTAATGTTTGTTTACCAAGTAAACTTTATTAGAATTATGCAAAGTGAATATAAACTGTTTTCATACATTGATTATTTCTGTTTTAGATATTATCACTGCACAAATTGAATTAATAGAAAAATAGGGTGTAAAAGTTACAGTTTTTTAATTTTTAAAGTTGCATAAGAAAACTGCTGATGACATTTTCTTTCAGAGATTTAGAGTTTTTTAAATTAAGCTTAAGAATTTTTTAGATAAGCAGAATCAGGTGGTTTAGTCCATTTTACATTTAACAAAATCAGATAAATATTTAAGCGTTTGCTTATTAATCAACTTTATTAAAATAAATTATAAAGCAAATCTAATAATCTGCCTATCACCATTCTAAGCTACAGCAAAAACTAAATTTTGTCTTTTAAAATACTGTAGGATTTTAAATTTATTAACGAAACTTTTACAGTACATAGAGCAGTCAGAATTCTTAAACTCAAAGTTTAATATGGTTTTGGAAGGAAGTTAGGAGTTTCAGGAATGCTAGTAATTAAGACATGAATATAGTCAACAGCAACATATTAGGCTGTTAAGATTTCAACTCTGTTTTGTAGTAAGACACATGGAGGTCATTTACTGTTGTTACTGGTTGTGTTAGTAAGCTGGGCTGCTATAACAAACCATAGACTGGGTGGCTTGAACCCAGTATTTCTCACAGTTATGGAGGCTGAGAAGTCCAAAATCAAGGTGCCAGTAAGGTAGGTTTCATTCTGAAGCTTGTCTCTTGACGCGTAGGTGGCTGCCTCTTATGTGTTCCCATGACCTACTGTTTATATACTGAGGTTTCCTTACATGTTGGTGGGAGCCTTCTAAAAGGATGAAGGCAGAAGCTGCAAAGCTTCCTGGGGCTCTTACATAATGTCACTTCTACTGTATTCTGTTGTTCTAAGTAGATAACAGGGTCAGCCCAGAATCAAGGGAGTGGGAAGTAGACTCTGCCTCTTGATAGGAGTTGCAAAATATTGTGGCCATGTTTTTCATTCATAAATGGATGTTTTTCGGTCTATCACACTTAAATGGAAAGTTTTTAAAAATAATGTTCGAGATAGATGAATTATCACCTGGGGCCTAAAAAATTCAGGGCAGAACAAAATGTCACTGGAAGACAGTTTATACTATTATTAAGAAGTAAAATCTTTTTTGCGTGTGAATAATGTTATATAAGTCGATAGGTGTTTCCTCTTGAGGCCATCAAATCAGGCTAGTAATTTTTAAACCATTCAGTAGGTTAGACAGAATATGGGCTTTTTGGTTATAATTTAGCATTTATGTTCAAGACCATGAATTATAATTGACATCTAATTGTAATTATCCTCTGAACTTGACTCTGATATTTTACCCCAAAACGGTCTCATTTTAAGTTACTTTTCTTCAGATTAACTTAGGCATGAATTCACATGGAAAACGATAGCAGAATTGGAACCTGGATTTCCTGGCATCTACTTGTGTTCGATTTAATTACATTGCTGCTTCTTTTCCCTACCCAACTTCAATTAAGTTGAGAAAAATCTGTATTGTTATTGTTAAAAGATTTCACTTTATTAGTTGGCTATTTATTGAATTTTTGTTAATTTACAGACTAGTAAATTATCTGAATTATCAAGTTATACACGTGTATATGTGTAAATATACATAACCATTAGTAATGCAGTTGGTGAGAGCTCACAATGACTTTAGAATGCCTGTATTTATGTTGTTCCTGCTGCCCAAAAGTGTCTTCTGTGACCACATCACAAGTGTCTAGGTTTCCAGGTTGCTAATGAATGAACATTTGAGGATCACTGCTTCACTGGGATTTAATGAAGATACTCTCAAACATTTAATTTCAAAACTAAGCATATATCTCTTTTTCTAAAGACCTATAAAAACAATTCTTTTTCCTCTTTATGAAATTGAATGATTCTAAAAAAATGATTTAAATCATTGTATTTTATGTTTATGTCGACCTAAAAGTTGAAACTTAAACAGGGAATTAGGTTTCAGCACTGTGATTCATACTCCCAAAATGAATTACATGGTTCGCAGGACATCCCTAGTTGTTCTCTTGGCTCTTTTTTTTTTTTTTTTTTAAGGTCTGTGGTGACTCCTCCATTTTTGGTAGTGGAGTTGTATTGGGTCTATGAAGAGGCTTCACAAGAAAAAAAAAGAGCAGCTATTTATGGAGCATTTCCTCAGGCCTGCAATTTGAAGCCATTACAGCAAAGTTGCTGAGCAAGTCAGTGATTACATGCCAGCAGTCAGTGAGGCCCCCACCCTACAGCCTGTGTAGAATAAGAGTTCAGAACTACTGCTGTGCAAAGTTTGCCCTCTTCAATTATTGGCAATTGCTTACCTTTTAAAGAGCCAGAAGGGTTTCGAGTATTCTAAACCCACTTAGATTATTAAGCGGTTATAGGATACATGCTTGTATTTGAGTTTTCAGGAAATAGTTCAGCACTCAAAAATGAGATCCCCCCATCCCCCACTACTTTTTAGTAAATTAAAATCAGGTTATCTTATCAAATGTAGATCTTGTCCAGCAGTTTTGCTTGAGCTCATAAAAACAGATGTTGGGAGTTGTCTGTCAAAGGGATTCCAACTTAATGTATACATCCTTTAGACCTGGAGTCTATGTTTGAGAAGAGTTTGATTTTTGAATTTTAGATAACTTTGTTGTCTATAAAAACATCATTTATTTCTCTATAGAGTTTTTCTTTGTTGTTGTTTTTAAAAAATAGTGATAGAAAATAAAACGGCCTCATTTGTGTTTGATAATAGCATATGATGAAGTGAAACCAAAGAGCTTCAGTCTGCTCAGGATAAAATTACTAGTAATGGTTTTATCTTAAACAGGACCTTTCTAATCTGTGGATTTGCAGCCTTTCAACTCTTTGGTGTCAAACTCTTAAAACTTAGTAGCTTTTCTATATTTTAGTCCTATGTCTTAAAAAGATCAAACATTGTTCCATGGAATTTTCTCTGTCCTATTAAAAAAACATATTTCTTCATTGTTTTGAATTCAGTTTCAGGAGATTTTTTTAAAGACTGAGAAAAATGGTTTTAGCTATACCTATAAATTTAATTTTAGGAAAGCATCAATTGATAAAATCAGGAATTAGGTTACGAGAATTGAAATCTTTTAATTCAAATTATTTGAATGTGTTGACATTTGTAACTGTAATAATGTAGGATATTTTAAATAGTTTTCTAGTCATGGATAGTATAAGAGATAAGTATTTCTTAATTTACTATGTCTCTGTAACTCTCTATTCCCCCCACCACCACCACCCAACAACCCATGATAGTCAACAACATAGACTAAAAGCAAAAAGATTAGTATCATTATAGGATGCCCCCCAAATCATTAGACCTTTTAAAAATGGCAACCTAATCCCTGAATAATCCTCTAGGGATTTACAGATTGAGTGAAATAGTGAGTTTTCTTAACTATGGCAGTTATAATAGAGAGAAATTTCCTACTGATGTGACCTGGATTGAGATTTAGGACATTTCTGTAGTATTTAACTAAATAATAGCTTTGGAAACTGCTTTTTGGATTACCTTACTCACCCCCTTTCCAGGAACTATTTAAATGAAATACAGATTCCTTCATGATTCAGCTCTCATATGTTAATTCTCCTAGAGTGTCTTCCCAGATTTTTCCTAGTCTCAAATCAGCCTTAGAGTCCATTCTTCTGTCTTTTCATGAACCTGTGTTGGAGATATGCTTTCACTACAGATTTGTTGTACTATGTTCCCCGCACCACGTATAGTGCCAGCACATATTAACTGCTCACCAAAAAGTGCTGAGAATTGTTTTTACACATGTTCTAAGTCATCTTAGAAACATTGAGTTATTTTCGTCTGTTTGGGTGTCTTCAGAAAGCTTCAGCATGATACTCAGAGCTACAGAACATAAGAATTTAAGAGCGTGTGATCCCTGTCCTCAGCAAGGTGTGTGAAATTTAGAAATGGCATGAGAAAATATCTTGTTGATTGTTAAATAATGCAGTAAGCCCTATGTACTAAGTAGTCATCATTAGTACCCCAGAAAAAGAAGAGATTGCTTGCTGTGTTAGAGTTGTTGGAGAAGGTTTGTGGAGGAGTTTGATCTTTAGTTGTATTCAGAGGACGGATGGGTAGGATTAGATAGAATAGGATTTTATCCTATACTGAATCCTTTTGTTGACTTTGCTTTTTTTGTGAATGGTTTTGTAACTTGACAATATGTGATTTTAGTAAAATCCTATGTCTGGTAAAAAAAATTTCCTCTTATTTGAATTTTTGTTGGCTTGTCTGGTGGCTTGTCTCCCTTACTGCATATTGCAAGGCCCATTTTGTTCACCATTATGTCTTAAGCACTTAGCATAGTGTCTGGTATATAATAAATGCTTAATAATCTGGCTGGCTTGATGGCTGATTTACTCACTTAATTTCAGGAGCCTTGATTTCCTCATTTGTAAAATCAGTGGATTGAAATATGTGATTTCTGAGAACTCCAGCCCTAAAATGCTGTGAAAATCAATGAAAAACTTCATGTGGATTGCCAGGTCTATATCAACTTAGGTATTTTCTGAGGTGATGTTGTATTTATAATACTTTCAATTTAGTGTACAGTATACTAAGTTTAATATAGAAATATTACCATTAAACAAAAACAGTAATGTTGACAATAGGAGGGATATTTTAGAGGAGGGATTTTTCTGATCATGACCAACGTGGAAGAGAATGAAAAATAAAGAAGCTCTAACAGTGATGTTAAGGGATTTAGGTAGAAATTAAAATAAAATTAATATTTAAGGCTGAAAGAGTTAGAAAAGAAAGGGCTGACCTTTCTAGATAAAGAAACAGTGATTAATTTAGGGATATAGTTTTGGTAAGAGTGCAAACTGGTTCTAAGAAGTATTGGTTCTGTTTGAGAAAATACTAACATCAAATTGTTTATTATCTAATGAACCTTAAAAAAGATATTAGAAAAAGCAATTTGATATTTAAACTGCCAGCTCTTTCTCATTCATGTCTTCTGTTAGCACAAAAACTAAGAGGCAGTCACCATCCTTGAGAGCCTAAAAAGGCTTTTTATAGCCTTCCGAGAGAATAGCTGTTCATTGTTGTTAGAGCAGCAGCATAGCAGTCCCAGACACTTTCCATATCTTTTAGAATTTCTTCTTTATAGTTTTAATTTTGAACTGTTTTGATTGTCAAATACAACTTGGAAATCTTTTAATCCATTGTAGCCAGTAATGCAAATTGCTGAATGATTGTTTATTTTCTTTATCATTCCATGTATGGAAGAATTTAATACTTTGTGAGTAGGGTAGTGATTTATATTTATATTTAGTTTAGGTCCAAAGAAAAACATTTGAACTTTCTTTTGAGCACGTAAAATTTGTTTTATGTACATTTGATATTAATGTGTTAAAGTTAGAGTAACTGTTATAAAACTTGCTGTGTGAATATTTACCATGCTTTGTCTCATTTAATCTTCATAGTCTTAAAATTGTAAATGTTATGTGTATTTTATAGATTGAGGGTCTGTCTTGAAGAGGCGAAGTAACTTATACCCATCTGGACTTATGTCATTCCAGAGCACCAACTATTTCTATTAAATCTATGGCTATCTTTTTATGATCAATAAAGATTTTTTTATAGACTGAGTTAAATCTGTGCTGTATTTCTTATAGTCAATATTGCATACTCATTTCGATGATAAACATTTGTTGAATTAAATTAGGATGCTTTAATTTCTTTACCATGTTCCTTAAAAGAAATGATGCCAGTAAGGATGAATTACCTACTTGTTCAAAAGCTTTATGAGTGATTTGATGTGTACATCCACTTATCAAATCGTTGTTGGATGAATTGTAAAGACTTTTCAGGTCCATCATATAATTATTATATACTCTAAATTATTAAACACATATATCAAGCTATGAAATGAGTGGTTCCTCATTTTATAGATTTGAAAGTTTAGCCAGCATTTCCTCTCCTCTTCAACCGATGCTGATTTACGTTCTCTTTATTATTTTATATATATTTGTGAGAGTACTGCATAAACTGTAAAGGATCATATAAATGTTGTCCTTTATTACCTGGCCTAGTTTATTGCTCAGAGCAGGTCACATGGTATAGGCACTAAGGGGGAAAAGTTTACGTAGACATCTTGCTTTATCTGAAAAACAGCATTTTAGTTGAACAAATTACATGTTAGTACTTACACATTGGATTAGAATTTAATAAGGATTTCATTTAGCCTCATGTTGCTCTGCTTTTATATAAAAACTATGAAAACAGTAGCAAATTGAAGTCGACACTCACTTATAACTTCTTTAATAGAACTGTCCTAGTTAGGATTTTCCACTTGTAGGAATGTTAAGCAGTAAGAATGATTTTTTTCATAGTACCTGATTAAGAAAAAGTGACCTTCATCATAAAGACATATAAAGAAGACTAAGCAAATGTGCCGTCTGGCAGGTGTGTGGTAGAGGGCATTCCAGCATTGGCAGTCCAGTAGGGGAAGAGCCAAGATGAACTCCTGGGCATCTTCTGGCTCCACACCTGTGATCAAGAGTTCATAACTAAAGCCATTTGAACACTGAAAATAGTGATACCAGACATGAAATATCTAATGAAATGAAATGAAAACTGAAAATTCATGGCATTGTAAAGGATTATTTATACCCACACACACATGATTTTTTCCCAACTCTACAAAATTAGTTCAAGTTATATAGTTTTTATTATGATCTTAAGGCTGAATTTTTCCATGGAAATAAAATTTAATTGTATAATTTTAAGTAGGGAAAACAGTTTTATTTAAAGAAATTTACCTCAGGATATTTTAGGACCTCTGTATTCTTTAAGACACCTATTGTATGAATTTTAAATGAGGCTTATTGATTTTACTAGGATGCTTGTTTTTAAAGCACAGAATAAGCTTCTGCTTTCAGGAATTTAGCCGAGTGCTTCAAATAAGAGCTCATGTATTGCAACATTATTTATCTATTTTTGTAAAGAGCTGTTAATCACTTGGTGCCACCCTGTCTGAGTTGTGTGCTTGTGGATTGTCTACATGAAATAACTTGATATGGCCTCTCATTTTTGCAAAATTTTTGCCTATATTTTTAGCCCACCACCCTAATATGAAGCTAAATTACTTAATAGAAATATTTCAAGAACAGAAGTTTACTTTTAATAACATCTTTATTGCAGATGTTGCCCTATCCTTTTTGGAACAGGACAGTGTTTAAAAGCAAATGTCAGTGTAGTTAATGAAATCCAACTCATATTCATTTATCCTACCTCTGGCCAAAACACATGCACACACTCATACTCACTCTCACTCTCTTTCTAAGCACACAATCTTTCGCTTAAGAAAGAGCATTTATATACCCAGTTTATTTCCATATTGTATTTCTAATTTGAAGTTTTACTGGATTCTTGGTTTTTGATGAGACTGTCATTTAATGCCTCTTGAATTTTTCTACAGGAGTGTTAGCAAGGGTTATAAACTGGAGTTCTTGTGTGAAATGTGAGACTGACCTCTTGATCCAAAAGCCAGGAGTGTTGCCAACTGACCCAAACTCTGTTGTTTCCTAAGAATAGAAGTACTCTGCTTAATTATTGGAGTTCATCTCAGTGCTTCTGGTGTTCTCCAATAATTGGTCAGAATCCTAGATAACACTGTTGTTTTTGTGCATCTTTTGAGTGGACAAGCAAGTATTTCTTTATAAGGAGAGGTGAGGCAAAATGTGAATAATTTCTTCAAAGAATTTGGAGAGGAGCTCTAGTTTACCAGAAATACCACTGATACCCATAGAAGTTGCCTTTAAACATGGAAAGAAGTGTCTGTTTTTATGTCAACTGTAAGCAAATTGAAAAATATGTAATATATATCTAAGTCTTTCATCCATGGAAACTTAAGCCCTAGAAACCATAAATATTGAACTGAGGGAAATAAAAATTGAAGGAAGGTAAAGAAAGTTATTGAGAAGCATGAAATATTTATAAAATGTTGGCCATATTTTTCAACCTATTAGTTTCAACTGTTCAAAATCAAAACACAGCAGGTCTCATAGATGTTCATTTTATGAGCAAGATTAATAATACTTCATAAATTCACGATTCTATTTCTCAAATCCAAGCTGCCTTATATGTCTTTATTTTTCCTACTCCTTTGTTTACTCGTGTCTTTATGCTTTTCAAAATTTGCAATGTTTTAATGCCCAAATATTTTAAAATCTTTTCAGGACAAAAGTGGTTGTGAAGCCATGATCCACCAGAGAGATACAGAAGAGAAGTCCTGTTACCTGATCCAAATAGTTTATATAGATCACTTAATCAAAATTCAGTTAAATTGAGTTAATTGAGTCAGTTATGTTTGGTTAGTTAAATTAGTTAAGTTACATTTAAGTAATGGACAAGTCAGTGGAACCACTAGCTCAGAGGTTAAGGTCCATAGCCTGGCCTCAAATCTCCTTCCTAGCCTCATCTCTGTCACCTCTTCC
>NW_006432669.1:8846529-8879208 GCF_000325575.1 Pteropus alecto
ACACATTTGTAACTTTGCATGCATGTTTCCACTATTTGGGCTACTTATCCAGGAAAGTCTCCCCAACCTCCCTTCATTTTTATTTCATCATTTAAGTCTCAGCTTCAGCACAGATGCCTGTACAAATTTTTCTATAGCTTGCGTGGACGGTATTTGAACCTCCCCATCTCAAATTCAGTGGCATTAACTTCACTCATTTTTATTCCTATAGCATTTCTTTGATTCTAATAGGTATCTATTAGAATAGGTATCTATTAGAATAGTCTTCAGATTTTAACCTACTTAAAATTCATGGGGTCTTAGATTTGATTAAATAGACTAAATAAGGTACCTCTCTTCTTTGGTATATATTAGAGAGAACTGAGGTTCTGTGGTTGCCTGCCTTCTGAAACTTGTACTCTGTTGGGGCTATATCTTTAATTCCTCTTTCAGCCACAACACTCAGTAGTTTCTGCTCAAATATTGTTGAATGGAATTGGAATACTTCATTTGGCTTCCACTATATTCAGTTCAATTTCAAGGGCATGATTTGTTCTAAAATATATCAACAACAATAATAATAATAATATTAGCATTTGTCTAGTGTTATCATGCCAGTATTGGTTTGTCCTTTACATGGAGTAACTAACTCATTGAATCCTCACAACTCTATTATCCCCATTTGACTGATGAGAAAACTAAGGCACATTCTATCCAAGATCATATAGTTAATAGGTGGCACAGCCAGGATTCCAACTCTGTCAACCTGGCACCAAAGTCTGTTCTTTTGACCACTGTTCTATACTAAAATATAATTGATTCTTTATTTAACCAGGCACTATATTATATGCTTAGCTGCATTTCTCATATAATCCTCATCACAGCCCATGAGAGTTTATAATGTAATATAATAAAACACCCCTACTAGCCATCTCTAGATGTAAATTCTAGTCCTTGTTGACACTATTCATAGATAAGCAGGATAAAGTAATTTTCTACTGTCAATGAGTGTACATGGTAAAGTATAAGAGTTAATAAAATGATCTTTCTAGGTTTCTTCTACCTTTTGAAATTATTTAGTTCAATTGCTGAAATAAATATAGACTCTAAAGGAAATGAACTAACGCTTTGGGCATCATCCCCATTTACAGATGAGGAAACTAAGAGATTAAATAACTTGACCAACTGAGTGAACAAGAAGCATAGGCAGAATTCAATTTCAGCATTGGATCTCTGCCTTCAAGAATGACTTCTAAACAGACAGATGCTCTGTGGTGTTCTTTTATTTTTACTTTTGATAGTTTTTAGTAGTCTTTTTTTCCCCACCACTGCCCTTTTATTTCACCAAAGGATTATCCTAAAACTCATTCAACAGCTGTTACCACAAATTTCATAATCTTGTATTTATATTTAATATTAGCCACATAGTTTCTCTGTCAGCCATACCATGGACTTTAAAAGCTGACATTAAAAAAAGAAATTAGAATGATAGTCATGAAAAAGGAGAAGAAAATGTTTACTATTTGGCTTTTAGAAATATTTGAGTATATTATAGAATTTTGGTAAAGCTTCAAAAAAGTCTTTAAAAAGCTGCCTGGTGAATTTCCTAAGTCTGTACTAACTTTAATTATGGCTGTACTTGATTATTTAAAATGATTAACAAAGTCTGTATTGGAAACAAGAATTTTGAATGTGTTTAGTCTGTTTTTAGAGTATAGTTCATTTTATAACAAAAATAATAGAGCATGGTTAAACTTGGGAAACTGGTGTTTCTTAGTTGACTTGTAAGAGATTGCAGCTTTGATCTCTAAACTGTAAGTAAATATCTTGTTTATAACCAAGATATTCAGGGCTTTGGGGAGCCTAAGAAGACCATTGATTTGAAAGCTGAGATAAATGTGCATTATGAAAGCCTGTATTTATGAAAAAGGAGAGTAGAGTTGGATTCAGTTTATCTGAAAAATCTTATGTAATAGATAACTGAGAAAGCAAGACCTACATGGTCTAGCAGCGTTCAGTTCAGTAACTCCTATGTGTTCACTGTGTGCTGTACACTGGTGGTTTCTGGATGGCATTAGTGTGCCAGTTTTAAAGATCCCATAAGAATTAATGATACCTAGAATTAATGACAGACATTTTTAAGTACTATCTTATTATACTCTGGATAATACATGAATGTCTGAAATGTCTTTATTCATCTTCTGCTAGTTCCTGATCATTATGTCAATCCACTTGTGAAAACAAATACACATTTTTTATTGTATAAGTATTGGGGGTTCAATGTAGACAATACAGAAAGGCCAAAAGAACAAATAAAATACTCAATCTCATTACTCATTGATAATAGTTTGGCTATATATTTTCAGACTATTTGCACTATAGTTTTTGAATATTGCCAACAACTCTTCAGTAAAGTTATAACTATTTGTCCTACCACTAGCAGCATAGGATAGAGCCTGTTAAAATATGACATTTTATTGCTCTTGTCTTTTCCCTCTTCACATGTTGCTATGTAGTTTTTATTTAATTGCATGTTGAAATCTGGGTTCCTTTAGGTTATTAAAGTGACCACTCTGGGCAAAACACCATACTGGAGCATATAAGAAAAACTTGAGATTGTTCCTATAAATGAACAAGTTAAAGGAATATTAATGCTGTTCAACTTGAGCACATTTTAGATAGGATGATCACCAGCCAGTGGAGTCAATCTACGACTTCCTGAACAAGCTGTTTTGGAGTCAAATTTGAAGTGGCTATAGGATAAGAGAAAGAAGAAGCATGGTTAATACAGGGGGTTGGAATATAAGATGAGCATGATCTGTGTTCTAGATAAGAAATAGATAGCATATCTACACAAGAGAAAGGAAGATGGTGAGAGAGATGTGGGGTCAAATTGAGGAATAGGCTAGGGGGGTAGAAAGGTGGGGAAGCTAGGTTTATTGTTGTAAAAGGAGGGGAGGAACCAGGTATGAATTGTGTTTAAAAGAAGCTGATCTAGCAGCTTGTGTGGAAAGTAACCTACAAGGCAGGGAGCCAAGTTTGTCTTTTAAGATGTATTGGAAATTATTAGCCAAACTTGTTATTGCTGAGTATAGGAAGTGAAAAAAGATATGTAAATGATTTAATATTGCTTTTGTGATCATAGAGAGTGAGAAGAATTTGAGAAATGATTACTTTGGGTTGAAGTTACATAAAATATTAAACTTATTTCCTTCTTAGCTCTTATTCTGTTGAGACTTAGGACTCTGGTTGGGGCCTGGGTCTCCTTTATTCTGTACCTCACATCACCATGCATGATGACTGCCCATAGCTGCTGTTCAGGAACATTCATCGACTAGTTGCATAAATGAAAGGACATACACTACTAGGGGACATTACAAGACAGTCCCATGGAGGAGGGACATAAGGCTGTTATTGCATACAACTTCTGAGGGCTAAATAGGCAAAATTATCATAAATGAAGTGAAAAGACAGCCATGGGTCCAGTTGATCAGTACTAGAGAGAACTTTTGAATCTCTCCACAGTGCTTAGATCAGAGGAGAACACACTCATTTTTACATTTCAGTTTTTAACTCCTCTCCTATTTTGCCAAGATTACAAACAGTATGCTCATTTCTTTCCGTAGAAATTAGGAATATCATCTTAGTGTCCCTTGTCTTTTGTCTGTCAAACAAAATAAGTCTCAGGATGTTTTGCTCTTTGGCCAACTGAAGTACTGCCAGCCAGTATTTTAAAATGCTGGCTTAGTGCGCAATGATCTTGCTTGGCAGATTGTTGAGATAGAAAATTTAATGACATAGCTTTAGTTTTTAAGTGGTTACTTAATAGTTTTATCCAACTCTTTCTCCCTTTAGATGGCATCCTCAAGAGAGTTGGGGTTTTCTATCTTGTATTTATTTTGTGGTTCCCACAATGTCTGGAGCATTTTGCATGGCCTACAGTAATTAAAAAATTCCATGTATACTGGCCTGATACATTTCAATTTCTAAAATATTTCATAACATTAAGAATGTTAACAGAACTTTTAAAGGATGAAAAATTCTGACACATGCAGATCTTTTTTGTTTTTGTTTTTGTTTTTGTTTTTTTGGTATATATTTCCTTATGAAAAACATATGTCCGAACAGTATTTCTTTTATGTACTTATAATCATAGGTATAGTTTCATTTTCTTTACCTTGATGATATTATCAAACATTTTTCATCTCTCTATGTTTGCCCTTTTATTTTTTATTTTATTTATTTTTTTAACACCTACAGCACCTGGACTTCCTAGGTGCTCTCCCATCCAAGTACTAACCAGGCCCAACCCTGCTTAGCTTCTGAAATCATACAGGATTGGGCTCGTTCAGGGTAGCATGGCCGTAGTATGTTTGCCCTTTTAATGGCTGAGGATTTCATTTAAGAGATGTTTACTTAATTTTGATGATTTTGTGGGAATGTCATAGAACAATGGTGCCAGTCTTTCACCCTGCACAGCTTAATATTCTACTTTGACTTGTGGCCAAATCTACTACTTTCGGAGTTAAGTAAAAGTGTGTCTCTTGGGGGTATGAAATGAGTCTGAAACCTTTACCTAAAGAGAGTAAATCTCGTTGTTGTTTGCCCAGAAGACTGGTCTGTCTGCTTTATAATTTTGTAGCTAGAGCTCTATGTTATAGCTCTACTTCATTTCATCAAAAATTTTTGCTGCCTTACTTGCCATACTTGTTCGTAGTGCCAAAACCTTTATATGCCAGTTGTATTGAGTGGATTTGTGAAGTCAGCAGAGACTGCTTAGAGATCTTGATGATGTTTGAATTTTTTCTATTTGCAGATTCCTTTGAGTTCAAGCTGGTTGCAGTTCTTAGAAAACAGGATTGAAAATGTGGTTCAGTAACACATTTAGAAGAATTTTCACTGGGTCATACATAGACTGTACAGAAAAAAGAAACATCAAAGAGTCTGCATGATTAAATTCTTTACTTTAAAAGAAATTTTTAAAAATTATATACAACTTACATACCATAAAATTTACCATTTTAACCATTTTTAGTGTACAGTTCAGTGGCATTAAGTGCATTCTCAGTGTTATGCAACTATCGCCAGTATGCATTTCCAGATGCATATTGTTCATCATCCGGAATTTGTTCATCATCCCAAATAGAAGCTCTTTATTATATTGAATAGTAACTTTCCATTCTTTCCTTTTCCCCAGCCACTGGGGGAACACTTTATTCTACTTTTCTGTCTCTGTGAATTTGCCTAATATAAGTAAAATAGTATAGTATTTGTGTATCAGACTTTTATGTATCAGACTTTTGTTCTTGTTATGGTTGAAGAATATTCCATTGTTTATGTATACCACATTTTGTTTATTCATTCTGGTGTTGATGGACACTTGGTCTGCTTCCACCTTTTGGCTCTTTTGGATAATACTGCTCTGGCTGTTGGTATACATATATCTGTTTGAGTCTCTGCTTTCAGTTCTTTTGGGTGTATATCTAGAAGTGGAATTCCTGGATCATACGGTAATTTATGTTTAAGTGTTTGAAGACCTGCCAAACATTTGTACAGTGGCTACACCAATTTATATTCATATCAGCAGCACACAAGAGTTCCTAAGTGCTCCACGTCCTGCTAACACTTGTTTTCTCATTTTTGATAGTAGACATCATAATGAATGTGAGGTGGTATTTTATTGTGCTTTTGATTTGTATTTCTGTAATGGCTAGTGCTGTTGAACATCTTTTCATGTGCTTATTAACCATTCTTTGGGAAAATGTCTATTCAAGTCTTTTTTTTTTTTTTAATTAAAGATAGTAATCATAGTGAAAATTGAATGCTTATTTCTTTCTATGTGATAGGTGAGGAGTTTAGAGTCTATAAATATCCTTCAGGAAGTACTCAAGTTTTAAACATCTGAATGGACATGTTGTTAGATACTAGCAGTACTTTTCTGTATAGGTGCTCTTTGACTTCTGATAGGGTTACATCCCAATTAAACTCATCATAAGTTGAAAAAATTGTAAAATGAAAAAGCGATTGATACGCCTAACCTACTGAACATTCTAGCTTAGCCTAGCCTGTGTGTACTGAATGCGTATTGCTTTCACATAATTGTAAAGTTGAAAAATCGTAAGTTGAATCATCGTAAATCGGGAACCATCTGTACTTTGTATTAAAACAAGACTATGTTATGCTGGGTAATGATCCAAAAATCTCAGTGGCTAAATAAACACTATTTCTCATTCACAAAATACTTTTTATGATCTGGTGGCTTGCCAGGGTACACCCTTCTTAGTGGTGATTCAGGCATCCCAGATGTATCTCTCTTGTGACTGCCATTTTGACATTTGCCTTAATTGTCAATATACAAAAAGAAGAGAAACAAGGAAAATTCACACTATCGTTCTATGCTTTGGCCTGAAAGTGAAGAAGCAAAGAACTTATCATAGACCATTGGCAAAAATGAGTCACTAGATCCCTCCTCACTATATGGGGCATAGGAAGTGGGGGAACGTGTGGGGGTTTTTTTTGGGTTTTTTTGGTGATCAATAAATGTTTATGCCACATAGAGATAATAGAGACTTCTGAATTTGGAATCAAAGTTGTAGCATTTCATCCGTAATAAGTAAGTATTAAGATTATTAGTGTTTTCTAATAATCTGCAGTAATGGGAATTGAACCATATCTGTTCTTATTAATATTATAGGTGTTCTGTGTATACTCTTTAGAGACGTGTAGCCATCCTTCTTCAGGTGATTCATGTATTCCTAGATCTATTCATATATTATATACATACACATATAGTATTTGTTATGTATTTATAAATACATGCATATTTGTAAATATATATTATAAAACAAAATATATTTTATATATACCTAGTATTTGTTAAATGATAACATATTGGTATAACATGTTAGTTATAGTTAAGAAAGATAGCTTAGTTGAAGCAAGATTATTGAACATGTAAGGGACTCTTTAGAAGTTAAAGAAGATAAATAGAACATAAGCTTTATTTTTAAGACTAGAGTAGTACTTTCCAACCAGGGTTGGTTTTGTCCTCTCTCTTCCTGGGGCATTTTATAATGTTTGGAGGCATATTTGATTGCTAGAAACACATTAAACTTTTCAGCCAGAGGGGTTTGTTTAATTGAAATGTACTTCAGCTCTTTAATTCAAGTGGACCAAAACCACACCTCTGATTTAGTCCATGCTTGCCCTGCTTTATGGAATGCTTTTCTAGCTTCTTTAACTAGCTAATTTTATAGATTCTTCAGCATTCAGGTCAGAGGTTATCTCCTCTAAGTGTCCTCTGTCTTTGTAGGCTGGACCAAAAACCTTTCCACAAATGTCATGAGCCTATCATTTTTTAATTAAAATTTTATTTTTGTGGAGCTTCCTCACTAGAAGGAAACTTCTCTAGGTCAGGGACAATGTCTTACTTGTTTTGATGTTCAGCATTACTTGGTGCTTAGTAGGTGTTCAGTAAGTGTTTTAAATGAACTGTAGTTCAGATAATGTTTGGCTTCAGTTTAGTTTGTTTTTGTTGTTTTGGTATGGGAGAGGGTTAGAGTTAATGGAGAGAGAAGCTGACAGGATCCTTGAATTCTAGTTTTGCCTTAACCCATGAGTGTCTTGATCTCAGACAGGTGGTTGATTGAGTGACCATCATCAGTCTCAATTCTGTCATCTACAGAGTAAGGGAGGATTAAATTTACAGGATCAAGAATAGCACTCAACCTATAAGCACACATTTAACTGGAATCTAGATGACCATATTGAACATAGCTGTGTGACCAAGAGTAAAAAGAAGAGACCTTAGTTTAACTTCCAGGTATAGTCCCCATAATTTAAGGCAGAGGATTACAAAGAGTAGTTTATAGTAAATAAATACCAAACACTTAGAGTACAAATGAGGAGGTCCCTTCACTTAACTCTGAAAGAACCTGTAGGGTAAACCTCCTTTATTGACGACCCAGATAAGCGAAATATTCTCGTATTTAATCTGATTCACATACAGTATTCAGGAAGTATCTCTCACCTGGCTAATAAAATGCTGCAAGATGCTGATGAAATGACTTTGCTGTGAGTTGTTTTTCAACCTCTGAGTCATTGGCATCAAAGCAGTTGTAGATGCTGTTCCTGCCAGTGACGTTGATGTCAGCAGTTGTTGAACAGGTAGACAGTGCCCATGCACCTTTCACTTTGGCCTCCCTAGACCAAGCTACTTAATTTAAGAGATGAGTCCGGGTGTCGCCTAAGGAACCCATGCTACTGTGAGTCAGAAAATCGGTTATAGCCCATTGCAAGCACTTTAACGACTATTTATCCATTCTCTCTATAAAATGAAACACTTAGTCAGATGGTCTACAATTTTCCTTCTAGCTCATTCATTGTACTGTATAGGAGAGAGTTGGAGTTGTAGAGAGAGAAGCTGATTGGCAGGAGACTTGAATTCTAATTTTGCTTCTGCCCACTAGTGTCATGGTGTCAAGCGGGTGGTTGAATGACCATCATGGGTCTTAATTCTGTCATCTACAGAGTGAAGGAGATGACATGTAAGTTTGCTCTTTGATTTTAGCAATTCTCTTATTTGTATTGACTTAATCACCAGTCAGTGATTGAAAATATTCAGATTATACCTGGAGCACAACTGAATTATTTCAATATTATTTTAGGTCTGCTTCAATTAGTAGAAATAAGTTGTGCTATCTTTGGGTGATTAAAGGGAGACTTTAATCACCATATTGAAATATAGAATGCATATTGTATATTTTTTAAAATATAGATATTTAGTTCCTTGTGTTGAGAACTCTTAGGATTTACCCTCAACAACTTCCATGTGTACCGTAAAGCAGCATTAACTATAGTCATGATATTGTACATCACATCCCCAGGACTTATTTATCTTATAACCGGAAGTTTGTACCTTTTGACCACCTTTATCCAATTGTTGCTCCCCCTATACCACTTCAGATAACCATAAATCTGATCTCTTTTTTCAGGAGTTTGGGGTTTTGTTTCGTTTTTTTTTTTTCTTTTTAAGATTCTCCGTGTAAGTGAAATTATACAGTATTTGTCTTTCTCTGACTTATTTCACTTAGCATTATGCCTTCAGAGTTCATTCATGTTGTCACAATGGCAGTATTTCCTCAATTATTTTTTATGCCTGAATAATATTCCATTGTGTGTTCCTCCACTTTCTGAAAGTTCTCATAACGCCACTTCACTTTTACAAAAGTCCTACATTTGTACCTGTTTGTGCTAACTGAAAGATATCTGAAGAGTATTATCACTTTTACAAGAACAATTGCTACCGTACTAATGGAGTTCTTTCATAAAAATGAAGTGGCGAAACACAAAACTTTTGGATAGTTGGGGGACACTCTTCCTTTATATTATTTCATCTTACAAAAGATTTCACAGGAATACTCTACTTTTGGATAGCAGGGGACACCTGTTCCAGAACTTCTTTATTTATCCATTGATGGACACTTAAGTTGTTTCCTTATCTTGGCTACTGTAAATAGTGGTGCCATGGACATGGGAATAATAGGGTGCATATATCTTTTCAAATTAGTGTGTTTTGTTTTCCTCAGATAAATACCCAGAAGTAGAATTGCTGGATCATATAGTAGTTCTATTTGTAATTTTTTGAGGAGCCTCCATATTGTTTTCCTTAGTGGCTGTACCACTTTGTAATCCCATCAGTAGTGCATGAGTTCCCTTTTCTCCATATCCTGGGCAACATTTGTTATTCCTTGTCCATTCTACCAAACATATTCTAACAAGGTGATTTTAGTTTGCATTTTCCTGATGATTAGTGATGTTGAGCACCTTTTCATGTTCCTGTTGGTCGTTTGTGTATCTTTAGACACATGTCTTTTGCCCATTTTTAAATTGGATTATTTGGGGGTTTTGCTTTCGAGTTGTATGAGTACCTTGTATATTTTAGATATTATTAATCCCTTATCAGAATTATGGCTTGCAAATATTTTTTTCTACTCCATAGGTTGTCTTTTCATTTTGTTTATTGTTTCTTTTGCTGTGCAGATATGGGATCTTTTATGCTGCCTAATGTTGCTGGTTTTCTCAAAGCTTTTACATGTCTTTGGGGGTTGCTTAAATTAGCAGAGTTTTCTTGTTTGTGAGCTATTCTTTCACACCTTCCCCAGCCACAGAATCCGCCATATGTTGCTTATTTGGACATTTTTAATTGTAAAAGAAAAAGTCAGTTTTATCTTTTGTTGCCATTTTCCTAATCTGTAACATGAATATGTTGAATTAAGTAATTCTGAGATCTTGAAGAGCTCTTCTAACAAATATTGGGTCTTCTACCTGATGCCAGTTGCTAATCACATAAAAACTCTCTTGATACAAATGTGTTTCCACTTTAATTTATGATTTTGAAGTAATTCATATAATAGAATCAGAGTTTGGTTCTATTAATAAAACTAATGCAAATCTTTAGGTTTATTCTCTGTCTTAATATTTATTATGGTGATGTAGTACTTTTTTTTCATACTGCCTCACACTTCCATAGAGCTTTCATAAATCTACAAGATTCCATGAATGTCCTCTTTTGTTCCTCAGAACATTAATGAATGTGTATTATGTATGGAGAGTCCTGAGCCTTAATGAGTTTATAGTCTAGTGGGGGTTGAAGGACAGGTATGTATAACCCTTTATCAGTATAGTGGTTAATACTGTAAAGAAATTTCCATTAAAACAGTAGGGGGCAGTTGGATCTGTTACTGGCTGAGTGGAGGTGAGGAGAGCTCAGGGAACCCTTCCTAAGGGCAGACATTGGAGCTGGCCTTAAAGGCTTTTTGACAGGAGAGGAGTGAGGAAGGAAAAGGAATTGAAGGCCTGGATACTATGTGAGCAAAGGCATGGAGATGTGAAATAGTGGTTGGCTGAATTTTTTCTTCAGGTGAGAAGTGTTTTTCATATTTTGAGAATTTTAGAATCTTCCTTTCTATTTGTGATTTTAATCATATCTCCACTTGAACTTCACCTTTATAGACATAGGCATTCCAGTTAAGCCTAGTCCATTCTATTCCTTGAACCATTTTAGTAGTTTGTCCAGCAGCTCCATTATGTCAGTCTTGAGCAATAATGACAAAAACTTTGCCCGATTCCACAGATAGAAGTGATTCATAATAGGCAGGTATTATTGCCCACTCTGCCATTCCGCCACTACTCCTACCCACCAAAGTACTGTACTGGACAAAATATTTTGTGAAAACTTGTATGACTTTTTTTTTTTTTTAAGATACAAAGAAATTATAAGTCAGATATTTCAGACTTCTTACGTTAAAATCCAATAGTGTGTTCTTGATACTATATTAAAGAATCAGTTCTTTTCTGTATGTACATTATATGAGAATTAGAAGATTAACAAAATGAGTTCCATAGATAACCAAATTAAGTCTGCTTTGGGGAACTTTTTCCCAGCTATATCATTTTAGTTATTGAAAAAAAATTTTAAGAAGACTTTCAGTGAAACTCCCAATCTGGTAAACAGCTTCTTCTTTAACTTTTTAGATTCCTAGAGCTTGAATTTATTCTCAGTAAGCTGGTGGATGTTTGGCATCTTAATCAGAGGGTAGAGGAATGCCCTCTTCATCCTTTAAACAACACCCGTTAAGAACTAGAAACCTGTGAAACTACTTCTTGGGCAATATCGTGGAAGATTGAGGATCCAGTCTTCTAGCATGGTTCTCAAAGATTGTCAATAGGCAGTCCCTAAGTGATCATGTTACTTAGTGTTTACAGTTAATTTCCTTTTAATGACCATGACTGTGACTATTTGTAACACTTTCTACCACCATCCATAAAAATCTCCTTTAAAAAGGTGTTAATATATTTCATAGTATAATCGAATTTCATAGTCATTTAGCTTGAAAGATTCAAAGAAAAAAACTGTATTTTCACTGACAGGATCACATATCAATTACAACTTTAAAAAAGCAATTCAAACCCTAGTTTCCAGCCTGAACAAATATTCTGATTCTGATAAACTGGAATTTACAAAATGATTTCTCTCTCTTTTTTTTAATTGAGGTAAAATTGGTATATAACATTATATGTTTCAGGTGTACATGTATCTTTTAATGAACATGTTAAGCCCAAAGGAGACAGAAGGGAGACAGTTAATCTGTATTTATATGATAGACTACTGAGTATTCTGTGGGCGCCAGCCCTACTTAATAAGTAAGCCTGGTTTGGATGAGTATGTATCATTCATTTTCTTTAAAAAAAGAAAAAAATTAGTAGCATGGCATGACCATACAAAGAGAACTTAATGGAAGGAAGAAAGGTAAACAATGACTCGGCCGTGAATGAAAGAATTCTGCTCTCCCTTTGTCACATTCATTCTGAAAATACAGGATAGAATACGTAAAAGTTAACTTTTAGATTTTGAGGTCTTTCCCCAAGTTATCTTTCAATATGAATATTTTTAGATAATTGAAGACATTCTATAGTGTTATCAAACTTATTTAAAGCGAGTGGTAATTAAAGGGAAAATATGTGAGATTATTTAACTAATTGCATTGTTATCAAACATGGCAAGGGTAGAGGATGCTGGCAGTTTGTTAAAAGTTCCATATGTGTTTTGTTCTGTTAGAGCCATTTGCTTACTTTGCTTGGAAATGTTTATTATGGATTTTCTTGACTGCTTTCCTGATGACTTACCATTTGGGAAATGTTTCTCAGGCTGTTAGACTCATCCTATATTAATATTTTGGGTGGCTAAAGCCTTGCTGTGTTGGTAACAGTTGAAAACTTGAGTATAGCCATAAGTATGCAATGAATGTGTTTCCAGGTTTTTAACTAAATGTTATTTCCTCACGGTAGACACATGAACCAACAGACTGAACACATCCTTATTTGGAAGCTACTAGTGTCTGTTGAGACACAGAAAGCTGATAATAGCTTTGTTTGACTGCCAAAACCTGTCTCCCTTCTTGGTCCTTGGTTGAGGGCCTCAGGCCTAAGTCATGTCATGGCAAATGAAATCATAGTTGGTACTCAACACATTTGTTTCCTTATTTTCACAGGTCTGTGTGTGTGTGTCTGTCTCTGTCTCTCTCTGTCTCTCTGTCTCTCTCTCTCTCTCTCTTTCTTTCTTTCTTTTTTATCCCTAGACTGACAGTTATAAAATGAAAGGTTAATACTGCAAAAGTCTTTAACATGTATAACAAAATTCACTTCTCTTTGACATCTGACATGTAATAGTTTCATTTAAACCATTATTTGCTCAGGAATAACAATTTAAGCAAAACTGTGGAATTTGAGAAAACCAAACATGCAATCTCTTTTGAAGAGATTGCATTTCTTATCTGGCTCTTCTGGGATAAATAAGTGTCTTATTATTGCACATAAGGGTCTCATATTGTAAAAGAATGTGTAAAATTGCTAGATCAATTACTCCAATCTTATTGTGCTTAGAAATAAGTCTTCCAAGTAATTCTGATGCACGTGGTTTAAGGACCAGACCACATTTTGAATAATATTCATAGATTTTCTGTGAATTTCTCAGAGCGTTTGTTTGTTTTGTTTTCTGTTTTTGGAGGGGGGTCATAGTTCTGCCATTTCTCTTTTTTTCTTAAGGCAACTCTTAATGAAAGAGCTAGGTAGACTTAATAGTTGAGAAACAAGAGACTTGAATTCCAGTCTTTGTCATATTAATACAACTATGAGTCTCAGTTCATACTGTGATGACATCTGTCATCGTTTTTTATATCATGAAATAAGGACAAATAAATAACACTTTCTTAACTTTGAGTGAGAATGTTCTCAGTTGTTGTGGCATTATGAAAAGAATATTGCTAATAACTACAGACAAAAGCCATTTGGGATTAGGATTGAGAGAACTCTGTGTTTGTTTCAGGAATCCTCTACTTGAGCTTTGGCATTATTCTCATAACTGCTCTATCCTCACCCCTTCCTTAGAGAATAAACATTTCCAAGGAGGACATATGTAGTAATACAAGCATATTACTCTTGTATAGCAACATGGTGAAATTGTGTTTAAATTGATTTCATACCTGTGAACAAATGTTAATTTTGTTCAACCTAAGGCTATTAAATCAGATTATAGTGTGGTGTACAATTTGTAGAGTAGAATATAATCAGTTGACACATTTGCTTTTATGTGTTTCTGCCCACACGTGCAGAATTTTTACCCATTTTTAATAGCCTTGAGTTATAACCCAATTGTTCAAATTTTAATTTAAGATTTTGATTTCCAGTAATATAAAAACTATGTTATCATAGAGACAAAGTATGTAAGTCTTTTCATCCTTATCAAGATGTTATAGTATGTGCATATCTCTACTTTTGAGGGTTCCCAAAATAGCCCATGGTTGACATATACAAATATAAAAAGCATATGGTTGTGGCTTAGGAACTGTAGCTCATACAAGGATTAAATTGAACAATGTATCATTGTTCCTAGAGTCAATTAAGCGTGTAGGTTTAGCTAGCTTGGGTACAGCCTCTAGCATGTGACTCTATAAATAACACTTGCACAACAAACATGGGCTTGGTAAGTGAGCAATAATTCTGGGCTGACTGCCCACTCTTCTAAATTTTAGAACCATCTCTGCCATCATAGTATTTTGAGGGCCTGACAGCAGTAACCGAAATTTTAAAATTAAAACGTTCCTCACATCTATTTTCTATTGTTCCTGATTTTCTAGTTTTAAGCTTACTTTTGTTTCTTAAAAGTCACTTTAATAAAAAGAATTCTTTAGTTTGGTCATTTGGCTTATTTGGTACTTAGCTTGTGGTTTTACATGTATTTAAGTGCAAAGTTTCTCACTTATTCAGAAATGGTGGTGATTGGGTTGTCCAGATGTCTCTAGCTTAAAAGCAGAGTCATATTTAAGCTTTCACTAATAAGCGGCATAAAGTTAAACTTTGAGAGTAAATATAAGAAAGTCATTAATATTTTTCTGTCACTGTAATCATGTTTCTCAGTGTCCCTTAAATAAGAGTATGGAGTCAGTATTTGATAATAAAACATACAACCAAGAATTTGAAGAGCATCTTAGAATTTGTTGGGATGGACTTTGGCTGGTACATAAGAATATTGCTTTTTCTTTGCTTTGGTTTAGATTGACAGAGTCAACCATTTTATGGCTTAAGTAAAAAAAAAATAAAATGAAGAGATTTTCAACAATATTTTAAGATATTTTGTTATCGAAATGAGATTATTATTTTATTCTCAAATTATTTTGCTGTTCTTCCCCTGGGAGCCATTATAGCTATACTTGCATGATTCCTTTTCTAGTTCGTTCTTACTCTAAGCTGATAGCTCTGTGAAAGTGGATATAATGGTCCGGAAACATTTTTATTATTTCAATTTCCTGAAACCTGTAGTATCTACCTGCTATATTTCTTCATCATCTATCAGGTGAAAACTGAACTCACTTTCATTCTTACACATTTATTTGACTCAGCCCATTTACTATGAAGTGTTTCCTATTTTAAATACTGGACTTGCACAGGAATGAAGTCAGGAAAAATATTTGAGGCCCTTTTGTGTACCAGGAGCCATAATACTAGTTGCTTTTATATATGTTACCGAATTTAATCCTCACACCCCTGGGAAGGAGGTAAATAAATCAGTCCCACTGTACCAAAGATAAAACACTGATAAAATAACCTGTCTGTACAACCCAGATTATCATTGGCAGAGCAGGAATTTAAATCCATGTCTTCTTTACTTTTATTATTTCACAGATGAGGCTTCTAAAAGGAGGGATCTGGGTCTTAAAAGATTAGGTAGAAATTAGGTGTTTTGTAGACCAGTTGGGGAAAAGATTGTCTGAGGAATGAGTCTCTCAAGAAATGTAGCAGATTTTCAAAGGAAACAGAGGTTCATATTAAGCTTATATAGTTGTTGATTATACGGTGTTGTTAACACTTGATTTGCATAAAGGATTTTTTTTAAGTTTATTGGGGTAACATTGGTTAATACAATTTTATAATTTTCAGGTGTACATTATAATTTGACATCTATATATTCTATTGTGTGATGACCACCCAGAAGGATTTTTTTAAAGTAACATACATTGTCTAAGTTATCTTTCTATGACCCACTTCCAAAATGAGTTCACTGCTTTTAAAAACATGTTTTTATCGCATTGTGACAATATATTTTAAAGTTAACAGTAGGGAGAGTTACTTTTGGTAGATTCTGAGAGATGATTTAACAGAAGTCTTTGAAACCACTTTTATAGGTGATTAAACATTACAATATAACAAGAAGTCAGTGTCTAGATAGGGAAGCAACTTGCATATTGTAGCTGTATCTTAATTTATATCAGTGCCAGAAATGTTTCTAAAGAAGAAACAAAGTAGGAAGGACAAAAACAAGCATAACTTTTTAGAGCTGTAAACCACCAATTTAAAGGAAAAGAAATAGTAAACATAATACTCCCATAGTCAATTCCTCTCTTTACCAGTGCCATCAATTCACCGATCGCTAACATTCTCTAGTAATTGTGTATTTTGTATAATAAAGATAGCTTTCTATCTAATTTGCTAGTCCTAGGTCATTTGCTAGTCCTGGATTAGTTTGGATAGTTGATGAATTGAAAAAGAAATCATTTAAAATGATTCTGATTCTCCCATTAAATTACATTCCCTGAAAAAATTTGTTCTACTAGAATGGCAGATTATCATTTTAGAAAATCCTTTTTTACTTAGAGACCGGTAAGATGGAATGAAAAGAGCACTGAGGCTAGAAGCTAAAGGACATTTTGATCCTGGCTCTGCTGCTTATTAGCAGTGTGACTGAAGGCCAGTTACTCAATTTTCCTAAGCTCAGTGTCCTCATTAGTTAAGGAAGGCTTGCTCTGAGAAGTGAATGAGAATTATTGTGATAGATTTCCATTCTTAAGAAAGTCTTGACTATGTCCAATTTCTGCTGCTCACCATCCCAACACCAGATCCTTTTTATTGTGTGCTGTCACTGGCTCCTTGCAAGATCCACATCATCCTGAGAGCAGTTAACAGAAGTTGGCAACTTTTTCCTGTACAGTAAATCCCAGGGTTTCTCTGGGGTGGCAGCTCATGTATCTAATATGTTGAAAAGTGTCAGTAGGGTGTTCCTTTGACCTTCAAAATTCACAGAGAAGACTTATCCCCCACCCTGCCCCCAGTATCCAAGGAATCTATAAGAAGTTATTCTGGTCAGTCATTGGTCCCATCTAAAAGCCTGGGAATGTCAATTATACCTCAATAAAAAAATTAGAAAGAAAAGCCCTGGGAACTTCTCTCAACTACCATATCTTCCCTTTGTATTTGATTTGAGTGGGAGAGATGCAGAACAGTATGATCCTGGATTTTTGGTCTACTGGGTGTTGTTGCTGAGGAGGTTTCTGTCTCCTTGTACTTATTACAAGGGTTGGAGGAGCGGGGGTGGTGATGTGTAGTGGTAGTGTAGAGTCTTTAAAAATCCCGAAACACCCAAAATTCTCTTACAACATAAGAAGAATTCTGATGTAGTAGAATGAGTGTAGTAGATTTTGCATCAATTAGTTCTGAGTTTAAATCTCAGCACAGCTACATTCTGGTCAGTGGCCCTTGGACATCGTATCACTTAATCTTAATAAATTGTAGAGTGTTTTTTTTTTTTTAAGTGATTATTTTTTTTAACCTTTGAGAGACTTACGAAGTAATGTCACATTTTTATTCTCCCAGTTGAACACTGGTCCTGGGGAGTTAAGATCTTTGGGTCTCCCCACAGTAGCTTCAGGTAGCATTTCATGTTCTTATGGTTCCCCCACAATAATTTGAAGATGTGACAGTAATATTGTTATTTATTTTATTATAAAGTTAAAATCCCTGAATATTCAAGGCCCAGGTTTTATTTTCATAATATATCTCACAGAAGGATATAAAACTCTTTTAAGTATTTCAATATTTCAGAGCCTCAGTTCACCTGTATTATGCAAAAAGTCAATTTTCTAATTGTTCACTTCAGGATTTCTGCCCCTTTTTTCGGTTCTATGTACATTTTGCTCAATCATCCAATAAGTATGGCTAAATTCTGCATTGTAAAATAACAGAGACAAAAGCCAACAGGAGAGGTGGCTATGTTTACACAGGAGAGACTTCTGTTGGACATGGGCCTTGGTCAAAGTAGTAGAGCAGCTGCTTAGGTTTCATCAGTCTAAACTTTGACAAATTCATTGTTTCCCAGCCTTAGCTGTTCTAGAGTGAGATCATAGGCTTTATCTTGGTCATAAATCCAATCACCTTTTCTTCCCCCAAAATAATAGCAAAGAATAGTTTATTTACATGTATTGAAGGTGCTGTTGAATTTCATGCTTCTTATTTACCTGTAGTAAGTTCATCAGCTAGACTATTCTTAGGAACAAGATAAACCAAATATTTATTTTCTGTGTTATATATAACCATTCATATTTTAACTCTAAAAATACTGCTTTATGAGTTTTCTTTAATTTTATCTCCTTGGTGTTTATATATTTTGATTCTGTTGCTTATAATTTGACATTTCTAAGAACTGGTGATGTTTGAGTGATAAAATTCTTTTCATTTCTTTTCCAAATTAACATTTATAAGAATTCTTAGCTATCACATTCTTAAATAATGCACACTACTTTAATATTCATTCAATTCAGCACATATTTATTGAGCTCTACTATGTAGCAGGCACTCTCCCATGTGCACCTCCTTCAAGAAGCTTATATTCTAATGGTAGTAGAAATTGTGTTTTGCAATATTCTGGTATCTTTTATTGAATGTTCAATACCCATGTTTTTTTAATTCTGTTCTCCTTTGGTATTTATGCGATATGTTATTCAATATATATTACAAAGAATTTACATTTTTTAGTATCATCTTTTTCATATATATATCTCAGACAGAAATTCTTTTCAGAATTCTTGGGTACCAGATGAAGTCCTGTTGTGTACTGGATGTGTATCCTTGTGCAGGTCCTTCAATTTTCTGTTTGCATTAAGCGAGGTAGCAATAATGCCAGTCTCGTCAATCATCTTAACGTTATACCGCTTGATAAGAGAGTAGAAGTTATCATACCCAAATCCACTCAACTTTCACCTGCCAGTGAAATTATTTGCTTCTGCCCTATCCTTTCTCACTCTTTTTTTACAGTAGAAGCAGTATCTACATTGTTTCTTCCTACCAGCTGATAGATGACTAAGTCTTCAGTGAACCCTTAGCATATCTTAAGCTACTCTGTTCTACTTACATTTAAAGTATATCTCTTCCTCTTTAAAAAACCAAAAACTTGTATACATCCTGTCGCAATTTTGCTTTCCTCCCCTCTACATAATTAAACATGTCTGCTTCCTTACCTCCTCTTCACTACACCCTCATCATGCCACTGAACCTGCTCTTGCCAATGTCACCAATAATCTCCTTATCGATAATTCTAGTAGATCCATAATCCTTACCAATAATTTTGTTTTTAGAAAAGGTGGGTGTTGATAAAGTCAGTAGGACTACAAGGACTTTGGGCGAAAGTTCGATGTTCTTAGGGGAAAAAACAAAGTATTTTTTTAATAATTGCAAATATTTGTCATTCACTCTTATAATAGTTAAAGGTACAATAGTTAATAAAACTGATAAAAGCCCCTATATCTCTGGAGCTTATGTTAGTTGGAGAAAACAAGCAAACAAAATAAGTAAAATATATGTCAAATAATGATAAAGGATTATCAAACAAAAATAAAGAAGAGAGAGTACAAGTTTATATAGGATGGATTTTAGATGACATGACTAGGGAAGGCCCCACTAAGAGTGTGACATTTGAGCAAAGACCAGAAAGGGGTGAAGGACAGTACCATGCATATATATCCAGCCTGGCAAACTATTGATTTGGTCTTAGCAAAAATTTTTGCTGCATGAAATGTTTTTATAAAAATTCTTGTTCTTATGATAAATAAGGATGGGTATTTTGGGGTGTACTGTTGCAAATAGACTTATTAAGTTAAAATAGTATAGTGTTTTTCATGACTTAATCTTAAAATTAAGTGAAGACAAAAACTCTAAAGTTAAATTTATTTTGCATTTTCTTAGGCATCTAAATGGTTCCATGCTTTTGTAGTTAGACAGTTTAGATAATGGCATCTTTATTCTGTAAAGAGATGTAGATGTTTTTAAGTAAGTGGAACATTAGCTGAGGTTATATAGTACAACTCTAAACTTACCAAGGTTCAACAGCATTTTCAGGAGGAGAAATTTCAGTATATGTACCTACGTCAGCAAAATCATTGATCTTATGAGAGCAGTAAAACTATATATTCTCTGTATTATATTCAAAACCCTAATTTATGTAAAGGAGAAAGAAGCCTTAAGAACAGATTTAGGGATTGGCTCCAATATTTTGAGAAGTACTGGAGACAAAGAGCAGTCAGTGGCATACAATTTCATTAAAATTTAAGAGCAACTAATAATGAATCACTGGCCATTTCCTTTCCTGGTTTCTTAACATTATAACAAGCAGTGACAAATATTTGCCTAAATTTTGGTCTTCTTGTGCGTTTTAAACTTATTTCCTTGAGTATGACTATGTTAATTACCATATGTGTATTGCTTGCTATCTATAAGCATTAGAAGGAAGTACTTTATATCTAAAGGACATTTTATGGTTTAATTTGTTCAGTGGATCATTTGGAGGATTGAAAAGGAAGAGGTATAAGCTCTCACTGGGTTTGATAAGGACATCATCTTTTGGAATGAGGTGCATATATATATATATATATATGCAAGACTTGAACAAGGTTTTGGCTATATTGTCTAGACCTGAGCAAATGCTAGTGCTACTGCTAAAGAGAAAATATATGACCAGTGGGGATAAAGGAATACTGATTATTTAACATTTGAGAAATCATGTAATCCACTAAATAAACAAATATTTTCTCTTAATATTTACAGTTGGTCTGTAATAGCCTTGAATTGACAGGTACCATTGTCATTCCTAAGTATACGCATCTTCCATTTTGTTACCTCCCTGTTTTCATTCCTTTTCTGCTTGCCTAGGACCTAAAGGAATTCTTCTCCCATCTTCAGTAGAAAATATTTAAGGGCCATTCTAGCCAGAATCTATGATGCTTTTTTTATTGTGTTATTGATGATATTCTTGAAGATTGCATTCTAGTTCCATGTCAGTAAAGGTAATGACAGGGTGTCATATCCTTACCAAACAATGTTTTTATTTATTTATTTATTAATAAGTTATTTCTGGCCATTCCCCACTCCCCAATTTCAAAAATGATGAGTCTGTGGTAATTTAATAATAGGAAAACCTAGCAAAGCAGAGTTCTGTAATTTTGTCATCTAGAAAGAAACACATTTTGATATCTATCCTTCCCATATGTTTTTAGTACATACATATTTAAACAATACACTTCAAACGGTACATACTGTTTTACAACTGACTTTAAAAAGCTGTATTATGAATATTTTCCATATTATTAAATATTCTAAAATATTTTCAATAGCTGCATTGTAGTCCATCATATAAAACAATATTTATTTAATCCATCTCTATCATTAGATGTTAGCTGGCTTTTAAGTTTTTGCTTTTATAAATTATACAGAAGAGAAGCTTGCATAATGCTTTGAGTACTTCTCTGGCTATGTCTTCACAATAGTTTTTTAGGTAGTTTCATGTGTATAATATTATTAGTTTTTGCTTCACTGAAACAAATTTGCTAGAAGGAGAAAACTAATATTTATTGAATGCTCATATACCAAATATTGTGCTGGATACCTTGTCTTATATTTCATAGACTCTAGCTGTCTTTATCCCAGTTTTATAGATGAAAACTAAATGCATGTCTTAAGATATTTCGCAGTAGGTTGAAAGTATGTAGAATATGTTTAAATGTTTTGTTTAGCAAATAACAAAGACCTTAAACAGTTACAGGAAGTAATAAAAACTTATAGGTGAAATTTTTTATTCTATTTTTGCTTTGGCATTTACAAGACTTAATATCTTCATGTTTCACCTAAAGGGTTTTAGGTCTAAAAATTATGGTAATTGGTATTCTTAACTTAGGGGGGGAAAAATAGGTGATTCCCTTGTGAATTTTCAGTTTTTAGTAATATGACCACTGTTATAGACAAATTTATAAATCACATTTTTTCTTTAAATTAGAAGCAGATAATAATTGTCTACTAGGTGATAATGGTTTCTCTTCACTTAAATTCCAGGCATAGCTTTTTTCAAATCTTGCACTCGTAAGATCTAAGAAATTAAAATTAAGTGATACAAGGATGAAAAATGTTTGCAGAGGAAGTGTAGGAGCAATGAGATGTCACGACTATATGCTTTTGCAAAGCTAGTTTCGACCCCTTTGCCTATGAGTCCGTATCTACCCTATTTTGATAAGTGAGATTGTTGTTTTTAGGACCTAGTATTATCTAATGCACTGGTTTGTTTCGTCTCAGTCACATCGATCAAACAACAACATGGCAGGACCCCAGGAAGGCCATGCTCTCCCAGATGAATGTTACAGCCCCCACCAGTCCACCAGTGCAGCAGAATATGATGAACTCAGCCTCAGGTGAGTGAGACACTGTAATCAGACCACACCGATTAATGCTCGTGCATTGGTAAAACTTCCTTTGGAAAATGGTAATTATTCTTTTAGGGAAACTGTAACATGGGTGATGGTTATTTTTCATTCAGTTTCATATGAGAGGCTTTATTTCAAAATAACATGCAATATGCCAAAGCATGGTTTAGTCATTAATACATAAAGGGGCTGGTGACTAAAAGCCAACAGTATTTAAAGTTTCAGTTCTGAAGTGAGTATCTCAAATTCCTAATTTCATTCATTTTGACATGCTTGTGATTTCTTCTGTTTTCTTGTGTCTGACATCTTAAAATTGAAGACTTCCCCCTTCCTTTTGTGGTTTGGATGTGAAACCAAACTGGTGTTTTAACCCCCTACCTTTTAAAAGCAGATATTCGTTCTACTTTGAGATTAACTGAACGATAGCAACTTGTAAACCCAAGACATCCTTCTTATGTCTTGTATGTGTTATTGAACAGATTTCCACCTTTTTCACAGAAGATACCTGAGTATAAATTTTTTTCTGCCTCTTATTTGGCATTTTACTTAAATTGCCATTTTTCTCATCTGCATAATGACAAGTGACAATGCCCCTTACTATAGAGAGAAAGATATTAAAGTAAATAATATGGTACATATAAAGCTTTTATTACAGTTCTAGTACATAGTAAGTACTAAATAAAGATTTAGTTTAATTCCTTCTTCCCTAGTTAAATACCGTCTGGCTCCTTTTTTCTTTTTTATGTGGGCCCAAGTAAGGCAATGGCTACCCCATTATGCATCTTTGTGCAGATTAGGAAAAAGTATCCTTTCTTCTGGGAAGATGCAACTCCATGCCTGGCATCAGGGACTGGAGCACTGGGGCTTGATTTCTGACCACTTCCCTGCCCTCCACACTTTACCCCTTTTGCTGAGTGCCCTGGTTCAGAGTATGGATGACAACAGTAATTTGCAGCCCTAGTGGCCTTAATGGCTTTGTTCTTCACAGCTCATACATCTTCCTGCCCGACAAACTGACACATAATATTGATAGCTGCACTATAGATTCTCTTAAATAGCAGCCTTTGGCTAAGGACTGATTGCAGTTAGGAAGGTGGTACAGTTAGTTGACAAAAGGATTCCTTGACTTGGAGAGCTCACAGAATTTTAAATATCCTTCTGAAACTGAAGACAATGACACATTGGAATGTTTCTACTGTTCTATAACTCTATTCTTGCTTTTGGTGGATCGAACACTTTTCTAAAGAGTTAAGTGCTAAGAATGAAAATCTAGGTAAGGTTCATAAGTAAGCTTTTCCTGTCATATACTTAGTTTACGTAAATTCTTGAAGTAGGATTATTTCCTTAAATCTTCCATTTTAGCTTATTTTAATCTGAATACATTTACTTATTCTCAGAATCTTATGTGGGACATTTAATTTAAATTTTAAAAATTTAAAGGCAAAAAATTATGTGTGTATTTATTAACTAATATTTTACTTGGCAACTATTTTTTTAATTATCACATTTTCAAATAAAAGTTATGAAAGCTGCCTTATTTCTGTAGTCCAAAGAAGATGATTGAGATTATTCGTTTTGTCATCCTCCACCTAAAACTATACCTAGGAAGTTTGTAACTTCTTGATTTAAATTTTATTTTGAGAGACTAGGTATTTTGCATCAGCAAAGTTTAATTGTAATTCTCTCAGAACATTGTTTATTCCTATTAAATTTTCTGATGGTAGTGGTCTAAAGAAATGGGGAGAGTTTGTTTTCAAATTTATCTTTAAAATCAAAAATATATATCAAATTTGTTTTAGTGGGTTTTAGAATATTTGTGTATATTTTATTTAAGCTCTGTTTTGTTTATAAAATACAAAATGTGTTTTTATACACTTCATATAAGTTAATAGTCATGTTTAATTAAGAGCTATATTTTTATATTTTCCAATTACAGTTGACATACAATATTATGTTAATTTCAGGTGTACAACATAGTGATTAGACATTTATATACCTTACTAAATGATGCCCCCGATAAGTCTAGTACCTATCTGACACCATACATAGTTATTACAATATCGATTATATTCCCTGTGCTGTACTTTCTATACCCATGACTAATTTTATGACTAGCAATTTATATTTCTCAATCTCTTTCACCGTTTTCGCCCATTCCCTCCACTTCCCTCCCATCTAGAACAGCTGTATTTAGTAAAGAGTGGTGCAGGAGCAATTTGAGTAGACTGTGAAGAAGCTTGATTGTAGTGAGTGAGGAGTGAAAGTGGGACAAGTATGAAGAGAAGGTTGGAGATAGAGTTGAAGGGAGGACCTGAAATGGTAAAACCACCCCAAAAGAGACTTGAGCATGTTTAAATGGCAATTGAAGGTATTAAATAAGAAGAAATCCTATTTATATACCAGCCATTCTCTTAGGTCTCATTGTACAATCTCATTTAATTCTCATACTGGCCATATAAGTTAGGTGCTGTTATTAGTCTCACTTCACATCTGAGAAAATTTGTTCATAAATACAAATGGGTCTAAACTGTCAAATCAGTTAAGCTATCGATAACACCTATATAGTAAATGCCTCTTGTTTACTCTGAATTACATACACGAGATTGTCGTCTTGCATTTCTTCCATTTCAGTGGACATTTAAGAATAGAGGACTTCTACATGGCATTGAAATGCTTTGGAATGAATGTCACAAGAACTGTGATCTTGATATACCTCATGTTCACATAAAATTGTAGCCAAAATGTCATGTTAATAAGGTTTCAACCTCGGGGCTTCTCTTTCTCCATCTGGAAGGCACCCGCAGTACTTGCAGGCTGTGCATTCTCCAGCGTAGCACAGTTTCTCAGATGATCCCTCTCTCAGTCAGGAGTTTCTCCTTGAGAAAAGCAGCAAACATGCTGATTATTTGTGCTTGGAAAATAATCTTTTAAGGAGTTTTTAAAACCTGGAGACAGTGAGGAAAGAGATTTGTGAGGGTATTTAAATAAATTTATAGGGCATTTACTGTAACAAAGCAGCACATTTGTTACAGTAAATCAGGGTATCTACAGACAGTTTTCACCCTGAAGGGAATGCCTTCTAAGTCTGCTAATCTTTAGCCTTCAGATAAAAGAAAGCTATACAGCTCTTTTTAAACACTTTACTTGGTTAATCAAACTAAATGCAACTTGATTTACATTTTTATCATTAATTAAACTAGAACTTTCTAACTTTGCGCTTTTTAAAAAAGAATTCTCGTGCAAATATTTGAGACCAGCTTTGTGTTCTGCCCTAATTATTTCTAGTCAGACCACTTTCCTTAAAATACTGTAATTTTTCTCTAGACTCTCCAGACCTAACTTTAAATAGTGGGCTAGATTGAGTGATTTTTTTAAGGTTCTCTCCAATTGTAAGGCTTTATGGAATCCTATTTCTTTTATTCAGTCTAAAGCAGTTTAACAAAAATGATTAGTTTATTTTTGTTTTTACAAGTCCTTTTTCAAAATGTGAGGTTCAAATGATGGATTTCATTGCTCGACTAGAAACTTGTAGTTTGTAATTAGCCAAATTTCTAAGTATATATAATTGAGAAAGCACTTAAAGGTGCACCTGGAAAGGGTCCTGGAGGCAGGAGCTACTCCATTTAATTGGCAAATAAATGACAGTGAACTTTGTGAAAAGAATTTGAATTAAATTAAATTTAAAAATGAAAGAAAATTTCAATAATTTAGTAAGATAATGGTTCTGTTTTACTTTATGTTAAAATATGTAATAATATATATACCCTATTCTGTTAAATTATTTGAGATGATTGCTCTTTAGAAGTTCTATTAAATATATATGGTTATAGCATATTAATTTAATAGCCTTTTGATATATACTTAGGATCTATATAAAATAGTTTCTCTACATACTGAGAGTTATGTAAACATTAGTGATTTTTATGCTAGACATTAGAAAATAAGGCCTTGGGGAGAGAAAAGTGTTACTTCTTTAACCAGCTCTATTTGTATGAAGATGTTACATTTTTTGGTAATACCTTGTTAGCAGTGACCACAAGATTGCTAAATCTTAAAGCAACAATAAAGTCAAGAAGTATACTCTCTTAATAATTTAAAAATAACTTGATGCCAAAGGGCTGGTAACTGTTTAGGAATATTAAAAATCATAAGTTATGATTTAAATTAAGCAAAATCAATTAACCTAATTATCAGCTTTAAAAACATTCCTTTGATAACAATCTGAAGTCAAATGTCTTATTACCACTAGTTTTAAAGGATTCGTTATTTTTAAGTTTTAAAGTCAGACATTTATTTGACTAATGCCTAGATCTACCACTTTAAGATTTCCCTATAAACCTACACGGAATTCCTAGGACATACCTCAAGATAGGTGGAGAAAGGTGATACATGTTAGAGGAATGTGCTAACCATCTTCATTGCAGGAGGGGAAAATGTTGAGAAGCAAGCAGAGTAGTAGTACAGAGCTGCCTTAATGTTTGTCTGCTTTATTATTCCTACTCTGTCAGAGCGCAAAAAGACCAAATGGAAAAGAAATATTATTACCAAGAAAAATGACAGAGAATAGATGTGAAATATAAAAATGACAGGTAAGAGGTAGGTGTAAGATTTTTAACTTTAAAAAGCCCAGAAAAGGGAAAGGATGTGTCAGAAGTTGCAAAGTTGACAGTAGGTTTCAAGAGTTGGTAATTCCTATGTATTGTAGTTCACAAACTTTGAAGTTCTACTTTTCACCATTGGAGCGAACTGAGAAGGAATTAGAAGAGAGGGTTAAGATCAAAGTCTCTTGGAGTCTGCTGGACATGGATTTGAATCCCAGCCCTGTCACTTACTGCTTATGAGATCTTGGACAAGTTACTGCACTTACCTGTGCCTTGGTTTCTTCACTTGGAAAACGGGGCTAACAATATAACACTGAACTTTCAGGGCTACTGTGAAGATTAAATAATAGAACCTATATAAGGTGATTGGCACATAGTTAGAAATTATTGTTAATAAAGTATAGTGGTTATGATAATATATTGCATATATAATAGATAAGTAAATGTGATCTGTATTTTATAAATTAATTGGCTTATATTAACTAGTTGCCACTGTTTCTTCATTTAAAATAATTTTAAAAATCTGCTACCACATTGTCTTGGGGCTACATTTACATGAATTTACGTGAGTCACATGTTTATGGTTATTTCTAAAGTTCTTGATTATTATAAAATAGAAATTATTTGTCAATCTGAAGACACAGTATATGTAACAAGACTGTATTGAAGTATATCAACAGTATTTAAGGAATAAAAGTGTAGCAAAGCCCAAAGTCAGAGCAATGAGTGAAATAAAAGTCAGAGACAGTATATTTTATTATTTACTCTCAAGCTCCTAACTTAAATGTCTTTTAAAATTGTATTTTCTCACCTGGAAATTTAGATAAATTAAGAAAAAATGGCCACAGGAAAGGGGAAGGTAGTAAAAAGCAGAAATGATAATAATCTAGAATCAATAACACTAATTCTTAAGAAACCTAGTTATTTTATATAATTTGTCTTGATTTATTTGATGATTAAGTTCCTGAAAAATGGTTAGTAATATAGAAACAAGAACCATTTTTCTTGTTTAAAAGTATGGACCATACATTTCATTTTAATAAAAGAAATAAATAATAAATAAAGATAAAAATATTTGTGAAATAGCAAAAATAATTCAATGAGAATGTCCAACCAAGTTGCAGATGATGTTAGCTTGCAATTATCGTATCTTCTCCAGTACTGTAGTTCTTCCAAAGTCTTTCTTAAACCCTATGATGCCTTACACATGGCACTTTTTAATCTTGATGGCTTCTTGACCTTGCTGCTTAATGAAGCATGCCACTTATGTCAGGGCAGCTAATAGCCTGTTTTACTTTGTGAGAACGTCTCACTCCTTTTCTACTGGGGATCACTTTTGATGTTAACAGATTTCAGTCATGATTTTTAACTTAACAGTATTTTCTAAATAATATTAAAACTCAGATTACCGGGCAGGGCAGCAACATTTGGCAAATGGAACAATAGGTATTGGCTGATAAATTGTCATTCTTTGTGCCCAGTCTACCCAGCCGGGCATCTAAAATAAGTTCCCAGCGTAAGACCCTTTCCTGCGCACCGCCCCCCCGCCCCCGCCCCACACAAATACATCAGACAAACTTGGCATGTATAATCTATAACATATTTAAAATATTCATTTCTTTTTTGAAGAAACCCAAATGAATAATTTTGAAAGGCGGATGTATAGTGTTATTTCGGTTTTTAGTAGCTTCAGATCAGTTTTTTTATAATGCTCCATTTTTAAAAAAATTATTTTAATTTGAGAATCATAATATCCAAAATAATTATCTAAATATCAAATGTGTTAGGGAATATTGTGTTCTTATATTTAGTTATTTGCTTGATTATTTTAGGTAAGGTAATTTTTTCCTGCCTTCTTGGCTTATTTTAAAAGTTATCTTCTAAAGCAAGGAACGAAATATAGAAACTCAAGACTTTTGAGTTCCCTTTACCTGACCTTAGAGCACAAATAAATATATTTTTTAAATTTATTAGAACTCTATGAAGTAATTGAGAAAGGATAGTTCATTTGAATTCTGAAAGTTACTAAGTTTTTAGTGTAACTGAATTTAATGAAAAAGAAAAGGATATAAGCTTATTTCTGTTATTTTAACCAACAAACTTAGAAAAGTAGAAAGATGCTATAAAAGAATATAAAGAAAAAAAATTTGGATACACTATTATCATTACCACCAGCCCTCTTAGTAAAATAAGTTATTAGATAGTGGTGCTTAAAAATAGAAGTGTCCCTGTTCAGCTTTTCCTCTGTGATGATTTGCAGTATTTTGTAAACTTCATTTAGCTTTGGAGAGAGGATGAAAAAGAGATTATAAATTATTTACACGTAAGAACCAAATAAATGCCTGTTTTATTTCCTTCTTTATAAGTGTTGGAATATTATTTTTCTCTTTCCCACTGATTTCTAAATCCTTCTGGTTACTCTATCGCTACAATAACTTTATGACTCATAAGAGGAATATTTGTGTGAAAGATTAAGATGCTAATTCTTTAAAAATGATATCCATTGACTACCATATATAGGCAGCATCAGTGAAATGAAAAAATCCTGCAACAATAGACAGAATTTTCCTAAATAATATTTTATTTTAATGTCAATCAGGTAAGGGGGTAGAATAACTTACTTTAGGTTAAAATTTTAACAAAAGGTCATTGCTTAATTTGAACATTCTGAAGTCTAAATGAGCTTAACAGAAAGCTAATCTTTTATGAATGTACTTACTGAAACTCTAAGCTATTAAGTTAAAATCTAAAAGAATCAAGTTGCACTGAAGAAAGTCTGGAGAGTTGCATATTAGGAAGTACTCCGAGCTTATACTTGGTCTTTTTCTCTTGAAAGTTCATCCAGCTGTAACAAATAGGAAAATGATTTTTCAGAAAGTCATTTCACCTTGAGATAATTGAATTGTTCCCTTTTTAAATCATTGATTCAATTAACATTAAAAGTCCTACTTTCAACTACGTACTGTAATGTCCACTGGGATTGCAGAGTGAAGTTGAAACATTTTTTCACATATAACTATAGCAATAAATGTTGTGGCAGACATGCGCCGAGTGCTGAGAAAGAGGAGGAATATGTGAATCAGTAGTCAGGAGAGTAAAGAAGACATCTTTAAAGAGGCAGAGGTTCATTCATTCCATCAACAAATAGTTAATATGTGCCAGGTACTATTCTAAATCATGAGAATACAGAATATAAACAATATACAGTGTGTCAGATAGTTAAAATAAAAAGAGAAAAATAAACCTGTTAAGTAATGGTCAGAGAGTGATTGGCTGGGAGGGAGATGATTTTACATAGATTCTCCAGTGAAGCCCTCTATAATTGATACCTTTTGAGCAGAGATCTGAATGAACTGAGAGGCATGCAGATAATCTGGGAGAAAGGGGAGGAATGTTCCATGCTTAACACAAGAGGCAGTTCATAGGTGCTGAGGCGTGTTTGGGGAACAGTAAGGAGGCCGTTGCAACTATAACAGAGTCAGTGAAAGGTAGCATGGAAGCCATATTATATAGAGACTTACAGTTTTGAACAGAGTGATATAATCTGAATAAGTTTGTTTTTTTTGTTTTTTTTTTTTTAAGTAGGATGATTAGCTAGGGGCAATTGCAATAACTTCGGGGAAAGGATGGACCAGTTTGGTAGAGCTGGAAATGGTGAGAAATGGTTGGATTCAGGACCTGAATTTGAAGATGAGTGGGAATTAAGTTTGCTGAGGAAAGGGGAAGTAAAGGTAGAAGTTAATATGTGAGAAATTACTGAGGCCTAAAACTCTCAGCACCACCACATCACTAGTGATGGAATGGCAGAGAAATGAGACTAAAGACATTTGCAGATTTTTGTGTGTAAGAAATTTGAACTTTATCCTGTAAAATTTGAGAGACCATTAAAAATATGACTCTTCCCTAGGATCCTTTCCCTATGGGAGGGAACCTTCTGTACAGGGTCCCTGTTTTTGTTAGAAGATCGTTTCATGTTTGAGACCCAGGTTTATTTTCTCATAAACCTGCCTCTTTATATTATACACAAATTTTGTAAGTTAAATACATTATTGGAACAAAATGACAGAATTATTTCGAGAAAGAATAAGGAACTGAATTTTTTTTTGAATACCAAAAGCCCTGCCCTGTATCAAGCGCTTTCTCCTTCAGTTCTCTCAACAATTAATTGAGAAGAGTGTTTATCTTCATTGTCTAGATAAAAAAGTGAGCATCAAGCAGATTTAGAAACTTGCCCAAAATGAGAAGGCTAATAAATCTTGGATCCAAGATTTGAACCCAGGTCTGTCTGACTCAGAACCTTTTACAGTTTTCTCTTAACTGTGCTGTATTTCTAGATTTTAACGCTGAAATTATGTTTAGTTTTATTTCTAATACATCAACGGTAATTTTTTAAAACCGAGTAACCCATTTAATGGTATTTTTGCTCTATATTGATAAGTTTGCGTTAATGATAACTTGTTCTATCAAAGAGTTTAATAAAACAAGTAAACCTTGTTGATTTTCTGTATTCCAGATCAGTGGGTCTCAATTTGCAATGTGTGGAAGAATTGCCTAGGTATTTGTTAAAATGCAGATTCTGATTAATTAGATCTGGAATGGGACCTGAGATTCTGCATTTCTAACAAGTTTCCAAGTGATAACAATACTGCTGGTTCTTGGACTACACAGATAGAATGGTAAACTTAAAACCATAGAAACATTAATGATCTACTTTTATTCCTATTTTTATTTTTATTTTCAGTTGGAATAAAAACTTTACTGAATGCCTAAAATATATGAATAACTCCATCATTTCATATGAGAGCTTATTTAATATAAAAATCCTGCAAAATGTTATCAACTTTTTTTTTTTAATCTATGATTTATAAAAGCACAAACTGAGGATCTAAGGGATTGTGACTTGACCAAGAACAATCAGTCACTTTTGCCACAAATAAGTTCTTAATTATTTCAGTTCAACAAACTTTGGTTTTGTTTGGTGGCAATGTTACCTCTGGGGATACAAAGACAAAAAATAAATAAATAAAGGTACTTACTTTAACCCTTAGAGCCTGATGGGGGAGAGAGAGCGGTGTAGGCAAATTAGGGTATAGAGAGGCATCTGCTCCAAATGGGACATGCGCAGTGGTTGGGGGCACAGTATGCTAATGACTAGAATACAGGTAAGTAGAAGTGCCAGATGCATGGGCCAGAGTTTCGTCTTAATCTGCTACTCTGAACATTGTTATCTGCAGGGGAGTTGGGCTCATCAGAATGTTCTGGTAGTTTGTCAGAAGAATCTTCCAGCTACCTGTAAGACATAGAATACAAGGGAGGAAAAAGGAATAAGCTGACCATCACTCTTAGTATTTGTTTGCCTGAAGCAGATTTTCATTAGTATATTTATAATCTTTTTAGTTTCCAGTTTCTAGGCCAATACGTAAAAATGACACTGCCTAAGCTCATGATTTAGAGCTGCATGCTTTAAGTCAATTTTTGCCCTGAGAATAAAACTGTTACTATGGAAACCAGAAAAGATTTTTTTT